>NC_134408.1:139832963-140007963 GCF_038048845.1 Mixophyes fleayi
AAACGGAAATGTGGAGGTGTTGCCCAAAGCAACCAATCAGATTCTAGCTATCATTTATCTAGTACATGCTATAAAATGATAGCTGAAATCTGATTGGTTGATATGGGCAACACCTTCACTTCTCCTTTTCGAAAGGTTTGATAAATCTACCCTTTAGATTTGGGAGGGGGGCACATCCTAGCTCAACTCCAAATTGCTGTGTAAAAATAACGCTGGTGACTTTGTATGCTACATGCGAAGTGGGCAGTAGGTTCAATGCCAATTAACACACTTTAGCCCTTAACCCTACATGTGATGCTATTGGCTTAGCTAAAATGTCCACTCAGCAATCTTTTTCAAAAACAAATGGAACTGTGTACATTGTTATTTCTGTTCTTTTATGGTGGGAAAACATTATTTAAAATAGTTTTCCACCTCAAATAGCTTATTTTAATGTGATATACAGTGAATATACATTAAATTATAGGTTATACTGCAAAATCTGGAACCTGGAACTATGACAAATTCTGTTATAATATTGCATTCCAGCAAGGACCTGAGTCAGTAGGGTAACAGCCGGCTCTGAATTGTGGTTACAGCCAGTGGCTCCTAGAGGGCGGGGTCAAGGAAAGTACCAGTGCCCATGGCTGCCTGTGTAGTGGGAGGAGCCGCTAACTTGGTGTGGTCACGTATCCTTTGGTAGCAATGCAAGGGGCCCCCAGACATTTCTGTACAGGGTCCAAAAAATCCTCTTGGTGGCCCTGGTTCCAAGGGAACCTATAATTGACCTTTACTATTAAATACGGTGATCTAAAAGGGAAGCAGGGGTAGGATAACTTACAAAAAGAAAACATTTTAAGAGGAGAACCCATGTACATCTTTAATTAGTTTCACTGCAGTATTATGGGTTAACCGCTTTTTAGAGGACTGCATTATTGTTTCAACAAAGCAACAAACTGACACCATTTGTGGTTTTCTACAAAGTCCTGTTGTAGCAAACCGTGAACTGGGAGGGGTGCAGGGCACATCTGAGCCCAGTATAAATAAAATTCAGACTGACATGACACATGTCAGTTGAAATTTCCAAATCACATGCAGATAGTTTAGAAGCAACTTTAATGTTTGCTTATTTATAACCAGACGTAAACTTAATCACAATAATCAGCAAATCGCCTTATTATCATTGGAGTGATATGCATTTTTATAAAAACCAAATTGCGCAGAGATCCTTTTTTAAAGCTCCCTCTAGAGAGTTATTGAGGAGGATGACAACAATCTAAGCTGTGGGGTGACACAGACGCTGGTTCCTTAACACGGTGTTATTTCGTGATTACCACCTTTTCTGTGTAAATGACAGTTAGGATTATTTAAGATTATATTGTAATCCTTTTAATCGTCAGCGCCTTAAATTTCAGTCTAAACACCAAAGTGCACTTAGCAAAAAATGTTTCAGGCATGTGATCGTGTCATAAATCGCGGCCCGCTCACCGCCGCCGTGATGGAAAGCTCTAACCTTCCATGACGGCAGAAAACAGACTAGTAATTGCATTTAAAAGGAAAGTAATTGTTCCTTTTGTCTATTTTTCATTCCGTTGTACCCAGTGTTCTGTGCTTCACCTTAGCTTTTTTTTTTTGCGTGCGCTAATTTAACAGAAAATAATAAGCAATACATTCTCTGTGTTATTAAACCAACTCTGAACACCATCGTACATTTGGATGCAAAATCACCTGCACTCTGTCTCATTATGTCGCTATAATTAATATCTTCCCTCTGATATAATGGATTTTAAATGTAAACATCGCTAACAGGTATAATTTCGTTTCACTGGTTTCCTCTTATCCAAATCATTCAGTGGTCATTTTCCATATATAATCAATAATTCATGGTCTTAAATTGAAAACCCGGGCTAATTTCAACAAAGAAATTTCACTGACGTTTATAAGAGAACACATCAGCTAGGCTAATTATTGCCTCGTTTCACTGTGTGGCCTTTCATTACTCTGTAGGTAATGAAACAAAATAAAAAAAAACAAAAACACAACGCTTATTGCTATATTATCATGCTGGAAGAACAAATCTCCTGACCAGCTAAAGTAAAGGACATTGCTCGCTAGCACATCGATATTACAGTTCCAGCAAACACAGTAGCTATTATTTTTATTCCTTTACAACTAAGCAAATTAGATAGCGATTATATAATTGCAAATAGCGCACCTAATGCACGAAAAAAAACATTGGTATTATATATTTATTTTAGATGGAAACCTATTAGCTCACTGCTTAAGAACTTTAAAAAAAAAAATCACGTTCTTCAGTATCGTTATAGAGTTAATAAAATAGTATCTTAAGAAAGCAAAATTATGAACTGTAAAGAATCACAAAAAGAATAATTACAGCTGATAGCATCAGGACAATATGGGTTCCGCAGGAAATCATTTAGCCAACAACATACCGAGCAATACCTTGGGTTTGCTTAGCACTGATGATAACCATCAGTCAACCATTATTTGTTATTTAAAAGCCTCTTCCACCTTCAGATGACATTTATTGTACACTGTATAAAAGCGTGTGGCTCCTTTTTCATATAGTAACAGGTGATATAAGACAGATACAATGACCTTGCATTTTCCACAGCTAATAGTGCAGAGATGCTGAGAAATTCTAAAGATATCTGGCCAGGCTGCCCTGGCATTAAAGGGGAACGCCAACTTCAGTCATTTTTATTTTCAAGGCAGATTTACTTTTGCTGACTTTGCATGTGACAACACATAAGTTTAGCATTGGATTCAACTCTTTATTCTATCTAAGGGTAGCAGAAATAAACAAATCCGCCTGCAAGACAATACTGTCCGAAGGCGGATTTCCCCTTTAAAGATCATTACACGTAAAATTTTAAGAGACCAAGGTTTTACCTGGAACACGTTTTTCCGACTGGATTTCTCACTTGTCCACTCAATTTGTGCCCCGCATAAGTCTATACAATCTGGTTTAGTAGCTGATTTCTGCAAAAAAGGAAATTATAGATTTGTTTTATAAAATTACTTTAGACTATTCATACTTATATATACATTACATTACATTTCAAATATTACAGAGAACATAAAGCAATTGTCATCCTTTATTGTTGCAAAATGCAAGAGTACATCAAATGGGTCCCTTTGAACCTAAAAATCCCTATAATTCAGCATGAAGCATCCATTATTTATTAGATTTTTCAGCAAAACATCCTGTGTAGACAGAGTTAATTTTAATCACACTGGGCAATAGGAGGCAGGAATTAACAACAGACTCATTAGTAGTTCGATTTGTTTTAGGTATCAGGCATTGCTATGCATCAATGGTTCTGTATAGCACTCCCACTTCTAACGCCATTTTGTGCAACCTTCTCTGCAGATTTTAGCTCTTAGGATTTAAACATTAGCTTGTGCAATCATGCTGCGTGCACCTTGGCAATGATGTCACGGGGGAGTGACAGAAACAGTTTAGCGCTGCTCTAATGCTTGCAAAGGAGCAGTGGATGATGGGAATACATTTGGAATGATACAAAGCCTGAAAACTGGTACTAGAATTCACAGAAGCTCATATAAAAGGTATTTCTTGAGTCACAATAATTCAACAAAAATACACTAATACCCGGTTCATAGTGCGACAAAAACCCAGGTTATTACTGGGGCAATACCCGACCCGGGCTGAACAGTGAGACCTGGGTTTTTTAACCCGGGTCTCACCGAAACCTATTGTACAGTTAAAAAACAAAACAAAACAAAAACATCACAAGAGGAGCTTTGATTGGCTCCCTTGACAGGAAGACCCAGGCTCAGTGTGAACACGGTCTACCTAGGAATGTTCTGGGTTTTCCTGCAATGTCACCAGGCAATATCTGGTTCATAAAACCGGGATATTGCCAGGGCGGCAGTGTGAAAGTGCTGTCCATTGGGTATATCCAGCTCACAAGTAGATAAGTTAGAGACATCAAGAAGCTGATAAAAGAGCAGTCTATTAGGCACATTCCAAAGAAAAGGAATCGGGTAGGCCAGTGACCCAGTCCAAGGTAGTCAGCTATGGGTTCGACCTGGGGGGCAAATGCCCCCTAACTCAGCCAGCCCCTAGGACCTACCACTGTCTTAGACCCTGCAAATATCGTCCCAGGTTTTGCAACCCAAATTCTTCAAAATAAATTCCCAGCTCCTCACCCATGCCATTCCTCCTAACAATCCCTGGTAAGACCTCAGCTGATATCTGCTCTGTGTTTGGGTAACATATTGTTGTACTTGAATAAATTCTGTATCCGGTCTGACTCTATGTCAGGCGGATCGGCTTCTGAGCTCGCAAAACCGCTAGTTGCCCTAACCTCTGCTTAGCTATCGTTTATGTATCTGTTCCACCAACCTGGACCTCAAACCCATTCCTGGATTCTAGTGGTACAAATGGGTCCACAGCTGAAAATATGTCTGTCTCAATGTAACAATCTCCATCAAAATCTATGAAAATGTAACCTTTTAGATAGAGCAGTAACTTCAATACAGAACCACAATGTTCATCTATAGAAAGCAGAATGTGGAAAAATTTAACGAGGAAATCACTGTCCATATATAATTTTAAATAAACAAATGTTTGCCTATAATCCCATTGAAACATGAATGTTCAGGACAGTAAAAATAAAAACAGATATCAGAATAATTCTGAATGTTGCTGTATAAATGGCACATCCGTGATCTATAATGAAGCTATTATTTTTGCCATTGTTAAATTATCATTGTTCAATTGCTAATACATACAACGGAAACACTACATTAGACACAGCAACCTAAATAAACATCTCTCTTGAAATGTGCGCAACGCTGGACTTTGGGTAGACAGCCCTGTCGTCATTTTGCCGTTTACTTAACAATAATCTTCTGCCTCTTTAGTTTATAATAAGCAGTAACAATTGTGTTAAAGTTTATAAAGTTCACTCAAAAACATTCAAAGTTTTATAAATCAAAATAAATTGCTGCCAGAAAGTGCAGTAGAGTTAGTAGATGAAGTCAAAGGCCATTAAAATGTTCACATTTCAATGATTTGTGCTTTATGGTTCTAATTAAAGTAGAACACACTTAGGAATTTATTATAAAATAGTACATTGTGTCTTTCCAGTAGTTACTTTAGTTTTTTTTGTAACAAAGAATTATTGAAACCCAGAGAGCATTTCATGTTGGTCCTATTTTTTCACCTTGCTCGTAACTTTGTTCTTTGGACCTGCCCCTGATAAAATGATCTGGGTGATGTTCTGCGAGTTTGGGGTCCAGATGGAAATGTGGATGAGAGATGGAGTAATTACATCACGTCAAACACTAACTTACTCTCACTTTAGGAATTCTCTTTTCATTCATTTCAACTTCGTTGAAAGTATTGTCACCTCAGAGTACATGTAGAAAATAAAGTTTATTTAGGGGGGGGCAAAAATGCTTTAATTGCCCCGAATTCAACAGGGAATGCCTCCATATATACATCTTTTGAATCTCATTTGTTATTTCTTCCCACAATAATAAATCTAGTTCTGGAACTCTCTGCTACGTTTGTCCAGACGTGACCCCAACCACCAATCTTTCAAGCGCTCCCTCAAAACTCATCTCTTCACGCTTGTCTACTCCATCTTTAGACACTGCGACCTTATATGCTATACAAATGGGTAATTTCTAAACACATATGCACTACACTTAACTTATACTATCAAATAATTGCAGTAATTGTACACAAACTCAAGTAAAACGCATTAATACATTTAGATAAATAGACACAATGAGTCATTAAGGAAAGTAAGGCAAAACAAGTAAATTTGATCCTGAACTATGTTACAATGCAAGGGGTGCAAATTAGCTTATTATTTTGCACACAAGTTAAATACTGTCTGTTTTTTCATGTAGCACACAAATACTTGATAGCTTTATTTGTACATTGAAATTTAAAGTTGATCTAGGACATGTCCTACCCCAACTATTAATCTGTCCCCACATTTTAAATTTACCTCCCCTCCAATGCAGCATGGTTTTGCCCAGGTGCAAAGTTACTCATTTTTTTGCTTTTTGCTTTACTCTCCTTAATGACTCAGGCCCAAAGTTTTTTTCTATTTATGTGTAAAATAACTCTTAGAAAGCTGTGCAGCCAAGTTTATAAATAAACAATATCTTCTTTTTAAAATGACGAGAAAAAACACATTTATCTGTACAATAACAAAAAAGTCTTAAAAACACCAATTTTTATTTTGAAAAGATAACAGATAACAATAAAAGTACTAGTATCGGAGAATATTAAGTCATGGCCACTTTTAAGATGACTTTGAAAACCATAGTTAAGGTGTTACAATACATGTAACACGGTTGTCATTTCTGTATTGAACAATAAAGTTTGTTTTTCCCAGTTTTTTTATTTCCACCCTCCACATATGTGAATTCTGTTATCTTTCTCACAGGTTGTGAATTTATAAACGTCTCATTTAGAACTTTATAGCACATATTTTGCACAAGATCCTCAATTATTTTGCACACTTAGGGCCTGAGTCATTAAGGCAATTTTGAGCATATCTTACTCATACTTGCCAACTCTCCCTGAATGTCAGGGAGACTCCCTGAAATAGAGGTGATCTCTCTCACTCCGTGAAGAGTCTGGCATTTTCCCTGATGCTGAGCCAGTACAAGACGTGGTTGGCTTCACCGTCTGTGGCATGATGACACAGTTCAGAAATTGTGTCCTATGTCCATGTATTGATGCCTATGGAGGTGGCCATTTTCATGGAGACCAAGATTTGTTCAACGACTGACAGGTAAGACAACATGACTTCAGTAATGGAGACAGAAATGTAAAAGACACTTCAGTCTCTAGAGATTCATTAGCTGCTTTTCATTAACGCATAGTTGCCTACTCTCCCGGAGGGAATGGAGCAGGGAAGGGCCGATTGGCCGTAGTCAATGTACAGTAAGGGCGTGCCAAGCTCAAGCGCATGCAGCAAAGTCCGAATCAAGCTTTGGGCATCTCAAAGTGACTTGTTTTTCTGCCGTATCTCTTGCACCAGCTACAGGGCTAGTCTAAGTCCTGAGAGGTGAAACAGGGGAGGGACGGGGCAGATTAACATAGGCAATGTACAGTAAGGGCCTGCTGAGGGTGTGTCTACACACATGTACTGATTCAAGTCCTGGGATTCTCATACATTGGTTTCAGCCGTATCATATGTATCAGCTACAGGACCTGTGTAAGTGAAGAACTGAAGTGATGAGTGGTAGGCATAGTCTTTGCTTTAAAGACCACACCAATACGTTGACTATATTAACGCATTGTATGTACAGTGCATTGAAAGCAGTTTGATTTATGTATTTAATTTACCTAATATTTTTATTAGTGATTGGGGGCCTGATTCATTAAGAAAAGTTAAGCAAAAGTAAGTAAGTAAGGCAAAACCATGTTGCATTGGAGGGGGAGCTAAATTTAAAACCTGATGGCAGATTTATATTTGGAGTAGACCATGTGTCCTAGATCAACTTTAAATTTCAGTGTACAAATAAGCTAGTAAGTATTTGTGTGCTACATAAAAAAAACAGCCAGTATTTTCTTTATATACAAATTAATAAACTAATTTGCACCCCTTGCATTGCAACATCGTTTGTCCAGGAAACTTGAGTAAGAAAACTTACTGAATTTTTTTTACTTAACTTTCCTTAATGAATCAGGCCCTTAATTCCTGCACATTCACTATTCCTAAATTATTTCAGTATCTTTTGCTAACCCTGCTCCTATGCACCTGCAGTCGAGCAAAGCGATTCGTCTATTTCAAGTCAACATAAAATAGTATTTGCCCTGATGTTCATTTCAACAGACCTTACAAATGTGGCAACATATTGTCCTCTCCGTGCCGGAGTCAGTGACAAAACCAGAAATATCACTTTCTTTTCTGCTTTGTTTTTCATATTCTCTTCATTTATTAGTAAGAGATACGTTATGACAGATACTCTCGTCAGCGAGGACTAAACTGATCTTTGTCACCTGCCAAAAGAGGACACGGCTTATTCTAAGTGACTCTGGCTTGAAAATCACCTTCCTGGGCAGCCGTCATGCCAATAAGGTATGGCAGGTCGTATCCAGCCCTGGGTGTCCTTCACAACGGAGCTCTGTCAAATGCGCTTCTGTGTTTCCTTGCAATATCATGCTCTCGTTGACTTGTTCTCCCTTTAATGCCACACAGAGGTTTGTAAACTTTAACAGCGTTCTATCTGAGGCTATAAGAATACATGCCAGAATTGTCGCAACTACTTATCTGTCACATCTCTGGGAAAGAGGATCAATGGCTTTTCCTCCGGCACAATAAAAGAAAAAAAAGTACAAAGCGGAAATTTGCAGCTAGTGTTTTGCTCCAGAAATCGCATTAGTTAACATTAGACGGAATCAAGAAGAATATTCTGCCCGGTCGGCTTTATAGGGCAGGTGTCACAATGCACGCTAGATAAAACAACACTCGGCGGACTTAAAATGGTTTCACATTGAGATTGCGTTGTCTGCTACAATGATGCAATAAATGCGTCACAGACGTGGAGAGCAGGGGCAAAAGCAGGATTTGTAGAGTGGGGTTTCCACACCACGTCCCCAGCGGGCATGACCAGCATGCATGGGGGTGTGGCTATAATTTTAGACAGTGCTTTGCTACTCTCCAACTCTCCCTATCCCCATAATATACATGAGCAATGCTGCGTGCACTACTGTTAGGTGCACGCAGCTCTCCCTTTTAAAGCAGAGCTGTGTGAAGCGGGAGCAGGGTCCAGCCACCTCAATTATACAGTGCCCCAGGTTTATAGGGGGGTTGCCAGGCACTAGGAACCCCCCCTCCTCGGTTTGCCAATGGAGAGAGTGACTTAAAGACCATTTTATCTGATTAAAGTCTAAATGAAGAATGAGAAATCATTGCCCTCTCCTGTACTTCACCCATAATCCTGGACTGGTATACACGGCTGAGAAAATTACCAACGCACTCACCATATTTGGTGTCAGCTCCTTGGCGTCCTTGTAGAATTCCAGTTTCTTCCCAGAAAGCACCGCATACGAGGTCGTCCAGTTTTTCCTAGAAATTAAAATAAATATTGAAATTGCACAGTTGGACGCACTGAGTTTGCTTAAAGGGAAACAATGACCTTTTAATTAATTCATTTAAACCCTTAGGGCAAAAATATATCTAGTAGGCTAAGTAAAGCTATATTACCGTGTACCAACTGTGGGATTGAATACCAGCTCTAGTTTCCAGTGATATCCAATCATTAACTGGAATGTGGTTGTTGTAATGAACCAAAAATCAGTATTTCGTATTTTTGCTGTGTTACACAGAAAACAGAATTGCAGCTTCGCAAAAACCTATGCACGCTGTATATGACCATTTGTACCGCATAAAAACATGACTGTCGCGTTCTGCATGTGCACAGCTTACGCCTTTATTGTGAGTGGTGTCTATCTTATACTTGAGCTTGGAGATGTTAGGGGACACGTAACTTCGATGTTAGTCATTCATGCCCCCTTTGAAATACTTATAAAAATTAGTGTGAGGACTTTCCTTCCTTGTATTATACCATCCTACAATATGTGTGTAACATGCAAAAGCTGAAATAAAACACTGACACTCATATTTTTGGCAAAATTAAAGGTTGCAGTCTATTTTGGACATTAACAATTCCTGGTGGCGGTGAGAGCATAACAATCAGCTAACGACTAATCTTCAACCAAAAAACCGTGGGGGACAATCGCTCAACCACTAAACTAAAAATCACCTCTTTACTATTGGCTGGTGCTAATTTGGCGTCAACGTGACTCAACATTGTCGTGTCACGCAGAGCACGCCAAGGGACCCCCCACGCAAAAAGGGTCAAGAGTCATGTTCTTCGAAAGAAGCCGTGAAGAGCGGCCAATCAGGATAGCACCTTCGAGTAGTCACCAACCGTGCCACTCTCCTACCTACTGGCCTCCCCTACATAAAGGATGAAAATGGTTACACAAAATAACTATGAATCTATGTTGTGTGCGGGTGGGCGGTATCAGCTCCAATGAGGAACCAAAAGTACCCAGCATTCCCTGGGAGCAGATTTTATGGCAATATAGTAACACCTCCCAGTGGAATCCCATTGGCTGTTCTGCAGTGTGAACACAAACCTTAACCATTAATGGTAAGTGGTTCTCAGAGACCTAACACATCATATAAAAGCCCTCGACTTACTGCCTCACTTGTTATATGGGAAAATGGTGCGTATATTTTAGCTACTGAAAATAAAAGGTGTCAGCGCATCAATCAAGAATAAGTAAGGGACCTAACGTGCTGCTAGAGATTGAGTTTCCCACTCTCTAAATACAATAAACTACTAAGGATGATTCTAAATAGTATCTTGATTGGAAACACAGCATTGCGGTTATTCTTTCATTCCAACACTTACACTAGGGGACAGCGCTGGGTTAACTTCCTCTAAAACATATTTTTGTTACTTATTATTAGGTTGTATACAAATAGAGTGAAGCTACTTGTGCATAGACTAGTAGAACAAACGCCTAACTCTTGCGTATCCTAGAATTCCGTCAGGTGTAGATATACACAATGTTGTATCTGGCATAAGCTATAGTCTTTTGGAGTTGCTAGCATCGTAAGCACGTACCTCATTTAGATCTGCCATGTATAACGGATGGTTATTGGAATGAAGAATAACTCTATATTACATATATTTGGCAGGTAGTGGCCCTAATATTTACTTAATCTCACAGAGCAAATATACAAAAGAAACTAACACATCATTTCCAGGCTAAAAGGTAACTTATTCATACTTAATTCTCTTGTTACTGGTATTATGAAGTCATTTATTTCAGGTACTTTATTTTACTGCCCTCTGTGATGAGGGTCGTTTCACCATGAACCCGGCTCTGGAATGAATATTGTACAAAAATGACATAATTTGCATTATTTTGCATAATGAGACCGAATCAATTTATGACCCAGTATTATGATATCAAAAATATTATGTCATTGCCTCTAATATTGTGGAATTGAGTCATTATGCAAACATTATGCAAAGCTGGTCTTTTTTTCGTCCGTTAAATGCAACCTCTGCAGGATCAGCCCCAAGGTGCATTGTCCATCATGTATATTGAAAGCGTATTTTAAATAAAAATGAATAAAGATATTTCTGGGGGTTTTTTTTTTTTATGAATTAAAATACATATCAGTAATTACATGTAATCTGCCTGAATACAAAATAGTTTTTTAAGAATTTCATATGAAATCAGAACTCAAAATAAAATATTTTGAAAGGCTGTATTCTTTGCTATCGATATAGATGTTGGAATTAATAGCAGTCTCTCCGTGTTTGCAGAGGAAACACATTTATGCTGTACAATAGAGTTCATCCAAGATCTTATCCTTACAAATGGAAATTAGATCAAATTGGAGTTTGGGCAACATTTGGATAAATGTCAGCTTATGTATTTGGGGACTCCAAACATGCATGTGGCTTATACCTCCTGTCAGTGATGGGACCACTTTGCCTTCACTCGTACCTCTCAACTGTCTCTATTTTGGAGGGATGTCCCGATGCGCGACCCACAAAAGAGGTGGGGCTTAATGGAAAAGTGGGAGTGTTTTGACTAAATATGCCCATTTGTGGGTGGAGTTGGTTGTAACTGGTTGGAGTTTGGGCAGTGAGGGGGCGGGATTTATTTTGATCCGCTTTCAGGATTCTGAGTATTGGGAGCTATAACTTTACTTGCAGCCCCCAGCTCTTCCTGCTTTATGCACTATCATTCATTTCCACTTCCTTATGCCACATATTATTATTATTATTATTATTATTAATATTTATTTATAAGGCGCCACAAGGCATCCGCAGCGCCGATGCCCCAGCTCTACTTTACACCCCAACAAGCATCACCCTTAAACCAGCTTTTATTGCATAAAGTCTGGAGCTGAGGGGGGAAGATCAGCCAGTCATAAAGTAGTGAAAAATACTTAACTTAATTTTATTATTTGAGCACAGCAACTAACTCCAACATCACATGACCTCCCCCCAGGGCCCTCTTAAGAACATCTTGGGCCCCCAGGCACAGCAGTGCACCGGGCCCCTATATATACAAAAACAAAAAAATATTATATATATATATATGGGCCCTGCAGCCCAGGGGGGCCCGTCGGAGGCAGGAAAAAAAAAAAACCTAAAAAAAAGAAGAAAATACTTACCTTGCGGTCAGTTGGCGATCCGGCTCCCTCCATGGTCTCCTCCTCCGTCGCGCTCTGCAATGGATGTCGGGCGGGCGTGATGACGTTACGCCCGACATGCACTGCGAGCGCCGCATGGAGGAGGAGACCATGGAGGGAGCCAGCTGACCGCAAGGTAAGTATTTTCTCCTTTTTTTTCAGGTTTTTTTTTTTTTCCTGCCTCCGACGGGTCCCCTTGGGCTGCAGGGCCCCTGGGCACCTGCCCATTGTGCCCAATGGGAAAGACGCCCCTGCCTCCCCCGCATCATGTGACATCCTCCACACAGCGAAGGGAGGTCACACAGCGCAGGGAGGTCACACAGCGCCAGCAGCGCACCTTAGATCAGAGACATTCAGTCTGCTCCTCGTGACCTCCCTCCTCCATCCCCAGGGAAGAGCTGTCTGATTCCTGCGCACTTCATTAAAATAATAAAAAAAAAATTTAGGCAGCTTTTTTTAGTCATTAGATTAGTATTAGGTCACCGGCACATCCAGTGAGGGGTGCATGGAGAATTTCAGGAGTGTTTTGTATGGTCTGAAGGACATGTGGAATTTAAGGGGTGAGTGGGTGGCTGTGTGTTGTTTTAGGGTAAGATGTAGGTATGATAGATGGTTTTGGGGTGAATGAGGTTTGAGACAGAGGGGTAAGAGTATCAAGCTGAGAGTTTGAAAAGGTGGAGATGTTGCCTATAGCAACCAATCAGATTCTAGTTTTAATTTATTTAATGCATTCTACAAAATGACAGCTGGAATCTGATTGGTTGCGATAGGCAACAGCTCCATTTTATTAAACCCACAGCTTAATAAATTTACCCCAGAGCCAGAACAATGGGTGAGTGGGGAAGGGGGGTCGCAGGGGGCATGTACCCAGGGCTCCCTTGTCTCATAGGGCCCCTCTAGATAAAGCGGCAGTGTCTCCCTCAAAAGTCGCAGTGTTATTACATCACAGCTGCATTTCTTAAGGGAACCAGGAGCGTCTCTCTGCATCTGCATACAGCATGGAGAGAAGAGAGAAGGGAAAAGAAAGAAGAGAGAAGAAAGAAGTGAGAAAAAAGAGGGCACTATTATTAATTACATTAATCAGGGGGCACTATTATTATGATATTCAAGGGGCCTCATAGTGTAGTACAGTGTTTACTAACCTGTGACACTCCAGGTGTTGTGAAACTACAAGTCCCAGCATACCATTTTAGCTATACGCTGCTGTATATTGGCAAAGCATGCTGGGACTTATAGTTTCAAAAATACCTGGAGTGTCACATGTTAGCCAACACTGGTGTAGTATATTCAGAACAATGTGACTCAAAATACGTAACTATCCCTGAATGATGGCACTATGCTCTAACTTTTAGACCATATGCCCCTACCCAAAGTCTTAATCCAGCTCTGGTTTGAGAGGCATTTGGGTAAATCTGAAGGATATTTTAGTACACGTGGGATCCATTCTAATGCATGTGCTTTCTCTTGATGTAATTAAATGTATTATTATTATTACCAAGATTTAGGGTAATGTGCTGCCCTTTTTGAATATTAGACAGCTGCACATGTGGCCCTTGAAGTGTATAAGGTTGGCAAGGTAAAAGTGGAGCTGATAGATTGCAGTATCATGCAATGCCAATCTGCTGTACGCAAAGCCAGCTGAATATGTACGTGTGTCATCAAGACAATTATAATTCTGCCCCTTTCTAAGGTGCTGTTGAAGCTTACCCTGGAACATGCAGAGAGAACAGATAATGGCAAATAAATTAATAAGCTGTAGGGAAAATCTCACATATGCCCAAGTTACCTTTATTTACATTAAAGAGGATAAGATTATAGGGGATGTTATCATTGTGTATCAATAGCCCATTCTGAAAAATTTGTGGCAACTAGTTCACTTTAAAGCCACCATAGAGGACGCAACATTATCTATAGCCACTGGAAGAAAAGAGATGTAATCTCTATCTGTGGAAAGGGTTCTTTGCTGTAAGAGCTGTGAAAGGGTGGAAACCTCCCCGGTGAGAACTGGTATTGTCGATAAATGTTAGAAAAATGTGGACATTTCCCAGCTGAACAGATCAGACAGATTTTCTGCCATTAATAACACAATTGTTAAACTGTCAGTATGGGGACAAATTGGCCATCGCTTTATAGGTATATTTTCCCCATCATCTGTTTCAGTAGAGGATGAAAGGTTGAACTTGTTGGACATAAACCTGAAGAACTATGTAATTCAGTGGTCAGGGAACTTTTTTACCTTTTACCCCAAAATATATTTAGATACGCCGACGTTACCCCCTTGATTTGAAAGGAAGGAAATCATATATTATTAATTATTGGAATTCAAAATTTTATTGATCTATTCAAAATTTCTTTGAAAGCTTTACCTTCAAAACTTCAGCTTTTGGAGAAATGATGTTGCTTCATTTTTGATACGAGAGCATCAATATTGGGGCATTGTGATGTCAGAGCAATTTGGATACAGTCTTCAGCGTCCAATCGATTTCTCTGCTTTGTTTTAATGTTCGTTAGAGTGGAAAATCCTTGTTTGCAAAGGTAGGTTGTTGCAAAAGGCAGCAACTTTTTGACTGCCTCCTCATGTGCAATTTTGATGCCTTTGCAGCTGTTGACATCCAAAAATATGACAGATCTGCTTTGTTTTCAAATGCAATACGTGCTTCATTATTGCATCAAAGCTCAAGAAGTGCCTCTGCCAACCTTTGAGGCTGTTCTGGTACAACTGCAATTTCACATTTAAAGGGGTCTACAATCCAACTGACAGCATGTGACTCGTCAGCATTACCCCCAGGAATTTCATTTTTACCCCATTTGGGGTAATTTACCCCTGTTCCCTGACCACTGATGTAATTATACTACCCTAATATAGTTTACAACTTAATAAGTAGTATCACTGAAAATTTGTTTAACGTGTAAAACACATATATAATTAGAAGCACCCAATCTCAATTGTTTAATCTTTATTATAATTATGTTTTTGGACCTACAGACCATGGCCACGCCTCCAATAAGATAATATCTACTATGGCAGATGCTCAAGTTATTGTATTGTAGGAAAATGATCTTGCATGAATAAGACTAACAAAGGATCTGAGAGGGGATAAAGGATTATATAAAAGAGAGACAAACAATAATCACTCCCCTAATGGTAAGCTCTGCAAGTAGTCATAGTAATATTTTCATAGCAACTAGTTAAACTTACTAGATTACTATAATAAGAGTTTTGAATAACCTGTAATTAAGGGGCATATGATTTAAAAAAAAAATATTGAAAAGATTATTGTTTTGTAATAGGTGTTTTAAAATATAATGAGCCTGATATTATTATTATTATTATTATTATTATTATTATCATTTATTTGTTAGGCGCCACAAGGTTTCCGCAGCGCCGCACATAGTACAAACAGTAGACTATACAGGGTACAACAGTACAGAACAATAAACAAAAGTACCAATACTTCAGAAACTCCAGGCAGGCAGATGCAATAGATACGGAGCAGAAGAACCGGTAAGGAGACAGGAGGGAAGAGGGCCCTGCTCAAGCGAGCTTACATCCTATGGTAGGGTTAAACAGACCAGGCACAAGAGGAGCCAGTTGAGGGAATGGGAGAGAGGGGAGAATGAGTGGAGGAGATGGGGGTTAAGTGGATGGTTGGTAGGCTTTGAGAAAGAGGTGAGTTTTGAGTGCACGTTTGAAGGAGCACAGAGTAGGAGAAAGGCGGATGGAGCGAGGGAGGTCATTCCAGTGAAGGGGGGCTGCACGGGAAAAGTCCTGGATTCTGGAATGGGAAGAGGTGATCAGAGTGGAGGAGAGGCGGCGGTCATTGGCCGAGCGCAGGGAGCTGGTGGGAGTGTGAATGGAGAGGAGGTTAGAGATATAAGGGGCAGTAGAGTGGGAGAGAGCCTTGTAAGTGGTGGTGAGGAGTTTGAAAAGAATTTTGTAGGGGAAGGGGAGCCAGTGTAGGGCAAGGCAGAGAGGGGAGGCAGAGGAGGAGCGGCGTGAGAGGTAGATGAGTCTTGCGGCCGCATTGAGTATAGAGCGGAGGGGGGGACAGACGGGAGTGGGGGAGGCCGGTGAGGAGGAGGTTGCAGTAATCCAGGCGGGAGATAATGAGTGCGTGTATGATGGTTTTGGTGGCCTCCTGAGAGAGAAAGGGACGGATGCGGGCGATGTTACGTAGTTGGAAGCGACAGGCTTTGGCAAGAGAATGAATGTGGGGGGCAAAAGAGAGAGAGGAGTCAAGGGTGACACCCAAGCAGCGGAGTTGGGTGACAGAGGAGATGGTGGTGTTGTTAACGACAATGGAGAGGTCATGGTGGGATGGGAGGCTGGGAGGAGGAAAGACAATGAGTTCAGTTTTGGAAATGTTGATTTTGAGAAATCGCTCCGACATCCGACTGATATAGACTCAGACATAATTTACGACAAAATCAGGACAAAAGCCCTGATGGGCCAAACAGTTCTATCAAACTGGGACAGTCCATTCTATATCGGTACCGTTGGGAGGTATGCTAGACTCAATCTATGCCAGCTCTAAACTCTAGTGCAAACATTCGGTTCTTATGTCATTTCAGTAGTCTCCCTCTGCAAAATATACATTTAAATTTTGAACTGCTCATGAAAACCAGACACACGTAAACGTCTACTCCTAACTTAGCACGGAACACACCAGCTAAGCCCATCAGCTTCTGCAAACTTGAAAAAATGCCTGCAATAGGCAACAATGTTTAATTTGTGGTCAGCTTATCATCCATGAAATTGATTAGATTGCAACATAAAAAAAACTTTTGGTAATTAAGTTTTAAGCAAAGTTATATCTACAACAGTTTTGAGAATGACATAAGTATTGTTTTTCTGCTTCAGTGTTTTAGACCTTTTTGTCAGATGTTGCTATGGTATACAGAAGTAAAATTACAAGCATTTCATAAGTGTGAAAGGCTTTTATTGACAATTACATTAAGTTTATGCAAAGAGTCAATATTTGCAGTGTTGACAGGGCCATCTTTTCCATTGGGCACGATGGGCAGCTGCCCGGGGGCCCCACAGGCAAGGGGGCCCCATAGGCACGGCTCTTAATGAGAATAAATAATCCTGCAAAAGAAAAAAACCTGCAAAAAAAACCTACAAGGGTCAATGAGCAAGTACATCTATCTATCTCTATATCTATATATCTATATCTATATCTGTATCTGTATACATCTATATATCTATATCTATATCTATATCTAGGGGCCCCGGTGCACTGCTTTGCCCGGGGGCCCATAATGTTGTTAAGATGGCCCTGAGTGTTGACCCTTCTTTTGGAAGACCTCTGCAAGTCGCCCCGGCATGCTGTCAATAAAATTCTGGGCCACACACTGACTGATGGCCGCCCATTCTTGCCTAATCAATGCTTGGAGTTTGTCAGAATTTGACCACAAGTTCTCAATGGGATTAAGGTCTGGGGAGTTTCCTGGCCATGGACCCAAAATTTCGATGTTTTGATCCCCGAGCCACTTAGTTATCACTTTTGCCTTATGGCAAGGTGCTCCATCATGCAAAGGCATTGTTCATTACCAAACTGTTCTTGGATGGTTGGGAGAAGTTGCTCTTGGAGGATGTTTTGGGACCATTCTTTCTTCATGGCTGTGTTCTCAGGCAAAATTGTGAGTGAGCCCCCTCCCATGGCTGAGAAGCAACCCCACACATGAATGGTCTCAGGATGCTTTATTGTTGGCATGACACACGACTGATGGTAGCGCTCACCTTTCCTTCTCTGGACAAACGTTTTTCCAGATGCCCCAAACAATCTGAAAAGGGATTCATCAGAGAAAATTACTTTACCCCAGTCCTCAGCAGTCCAATTCCTGTACCTTTTGCAGAATATCGGACTGTCCCTGATGTTTTTTTCTGGAGAGAAGTGGCTTCTTTGCTGGCCTTCTTAACATCAGCCCATCTTACAAAGGTCTTCACCTCACTGTGCGTGCAGATGCACTCACTCCTCTCTGCTGCCATTCCTGAGCAAGCTCTGTACTGGTGGTGCCCCGATCCCGCAGCTAAATCAACTTTAGGAGATGGTCCTGACGCTTGCTGGACATTCTTGGGCGCCTTGAAGCCATCTTCCCAACTATTGAACCTCTCTCCTTAAAGTTCTTAAATATCCGATGGTTGAAATAGGTGCAATCTTAGTAGCAGCAATATCCTTGCCTGTTCAAAGCAATCATGACTGCACATGTTTCCTTGCAGGTAACTATTGTTAACAGAGGAAGAACAATGATTTCATGCACCACCCACCTTTTAAAGCTTCCAGTCTGTTATTGTAAATCAATCAGCATGACAGAGTAATCTCCAGCCTTGTCCTCGTCGACACTCTCACCTGTGTTTACGAGAGAATCACTGACCTGATGTCAGTTGGTAGTTTTGTGGCATGGCTGAAATGCAGTGGAAATGTTGATTTTGGGGATAAAGTTCATTGTCATGGCAAAGAGGAACTTTGAAATTAATTTCAATTCATCTGATCACTCTTCATGACATTCTGGAGTATATGCAAATTGCCATCATAAAAACTGATGCAGCAGTCTTGACTGTGAAAAATAATATTTGTGTCATTCTCAAATCTTTTGGCCATGACTGTAATCTGTAAACATTAGCTGTATTCTGCATAAGAAACACTAGATGGCAGTATACTATAAAACCAAGTAAGTACATTCTATTTGTCCTATGGGAGCAGCTCCAAATTTTAACACTCTTGTAACTAAGTGCAGAATGTCCTAAATGTTCTAGCTTGTGTTTAAATTATACACTTAATATGTGCCTTACCTTAATTTCTTCCCTTTGTCCGTTATCTTGGTTTTATTTAAAATTCCTTCTTTATTTTGGCTTACCTGTAATTACAAGAAGCCATAACTTTTCAATCATAGGCTGTGCAGAGTTTTGAGAAACATTTAGCATGCAGATGAAGTGTTCTGTGTTGCAGTATTTACATTACATGGCTTGCTAGTTAACACCAATTAGATTATTGCAAAGAGTGCACTTAGCTCATAAATATATGAGATGTCATTGAAGAGCTTAAGACCAGCTTAAGACCAGACACATAGCTTTCATAAGGACAACACACTTTAGAAGTGACTTTAAATATTTAATGTAGCTAGGCATATCATATTATTATGTTTTTTTACTAGTAGTTGTAGAACTAATTGCTATTGATATTATTATCTTTTCTTCTATCACCTGAATACATGCACAATTGCTTAGTCCAAACATTTCATTATTGATACAAATATATATCATAATATTTATATTCTGCAAAATCACACCTGCAAATTTGACAAGATGTAAATGCAAACATTATTTGCACAAAATGTTCAATACCAAACATTTTCCTATTAATGCAATTGGTCCCCAATGCCGTTATATTTAATTCTTAAAGCATAACCTTTGAATACACAGACTCAGAGCAGCCAATCAACTTACAAGGAATCAGTGACATCACTTAGTTGTTCTGTGTCTGAATGACAATACAAGAGGATGAACCGATAAGCTGCATCTTGAGCCCACAAAGTCGCCAGAATTTTCATTGTTTAAAAAAAATACTTAAGATTTCGATCTGGATTTTCCTTAAAGGGGGTTTCCACCTTTAGATCATTTTAATTTATTGGTTAATACACTCTCTCCATAACTTCTCCTAAATTCATGGCCAGGGCCACCAAGAGGAATTTCAGACCCCGGCACAACAACTTCTTGGGGATCTTTAAATAGATACCAAAGAAGCCGTGGCCACATCAGGTTGGTGGCTCCTCCTACTACACAGGGAGGATCGGGCCCCGGTGTCCCTGCTTATTGCTTTACATTTCTGGCTATATTCCATGCTCCTATATGTTAAGGCGCAAAAGTCTCAGTCACCAGGCTCCATAGAATAATTGGGAGGGGTCAGGTGTTACCGGTCCATCCACTCTAGGGGCCCCCTGCTCTGAAGAGCCAGGTAGGACCCTGCAGATTACATAGAGCTACATAACTGGGACTTCACGCTGTCGGGCCCCTTAGTACCCACCTGGGCTGCTCCAGCAGTAGTTACCCCTCTACATATATGGATTCCACCTGCTATTTTAGATACCCTAGGATGCTACAGCTATTCTGTGCTCTCAGCACTCTAGACAATTGTATCTGGAGAGCTTGTTTATGTCCCATCCAACAGCATCATCAACAAAAAGCTGATGTTATACAAACATAAAGAAACGTGAGAGTTGAAGGAGAGCAAATAAAATCCAATTTACTAAATACTAAAGATGGAAATCTCCTCATTTATATTGTAGTACAGTGGATCAAGACATGAACTGTGTTCCATAAGAACTGTAAATTTATCTTCAGGTCCATTAGCAAAAATAAAACTATTTAGTAGTACTTTTGTGACTCTAATACAGAACATTGCAAGGGTGTCAGTGTGACAATTTAAGATTGGGCTCCAGTTCTATTAAAAACTGTAAAAAAAAAAGACCAGTAAACATAAATGTAAAATATCTGTATTCAAATCCCCATTCTTAAATGTCCCTTGTGCCCCAAACTCTCAGACTCTCCCGTAAATCATGCCCTATAATAGGCTCATCAGCAGCAAGCTCACAATGTTGACTGTCTGCATGGACCATTCCTCTTCTAGTGTATAGAGGGCAGGCAGCTGGGATGGAGGCATGATATAAGGACAGCCACACAATAAGTTAAAGGGGAATCGGGCTGTTAGTAGTGGAGATACAAGTTTTCTCCAGCAGGGCTTACCACTGAAGCCCTGCACAGCTAGGGGACTATGGGGCAAACATTTTTCATATGAAGCCCAACTTCAAGTTATCAGAGCAAACTCCTGTCAAGAACAAACTAAACAATGTTCTGTATTACAGTTGCAAAATATCTGTTAAATACTTTTTTATATTTGCTCAGCTGCCTGGAGATACGTTCGCACTTTTTATAGAACACAGTTCATGTCTTGTTCCCCTGTATTAGAGTCTAAATGTATCAAAATAGCCTCACAGAGCTTCATTAGACAGATGCTAGGATTGTCAGAAATCTGCACATGTTTCCGCAGAGTTCTTCTTCGTGCAGTATTCAACCTGCCTGAAAGAATTTCCATCATTCCTTTCAATTGTTGCCCTTCTTGCATCTTTCCAGCTGAGGGAAGGTTAGCAAAAAAAAAATAAACAGGAAAATATCCTAAGGCGACCCAATATGGTTTCACTGAAACAATTAGATATAAAGGACATTAAATAAACAGTTGAAAATGTTTCTTAGTAACCTAACTCCAAACAGCCAGGGAATGAGCCGGAATAATTATAATGGCAGCATCTATGAATCTGTTTTTTTTTTATAAATCATAGATTAATTGATATACTATTTGTGAGTAAATCTGTTATAGGTGTCTTTAGGATCAATAAAAAAATTCTAAACACATTCTGGTCCTTAGGTAGATGTTGCCCTAAACACTTTATAGTTTGCAAAATTCAGAGCTGATAAAAATGGCTTTCTGAATATTTCCTAAATTAGTAATTGTGCTCTCCATAGGCTCATTGACCTCTATTCAACACGTTCCACTATTTTTACTCAGAATGGAGGGAGGACCAATCAGATTCTAGCTATCATTTATCTAGTGCATTCTATAAAATCTGATTGGTCAGGTAAAACTTCCACTTCTCCTGTTTAGAATGTTTGATAAATTTACCCCCAAATGCCTAATCCTGTATTCTTCTGTCCCACAGCTACATTTGCATTCATAATAAGATGATCTACAGTATGTCTGATCACAATTAGAAAGCAGTATCATCTCACCCTTTATTTACAGTTTTTATATTTTGGGTCTAACTTTATATTAATTGAATAGATACATGTTTTAACACTATGGTGACAATTAAAATACAAAAGAAATATAAATTTTGAGTAAATCTTAGCGTGAATTATTGACACTAACCCCCAATTTACAACTTGCTACAATCAATTCAAGCTTTATATAGCCCCAAGCAAATATCAGGTTGGTTGATATTGTGTTTCAGTTTTAAAGGAACATTGTTACCATAAAGGGGTATGTAATTTTATTATTTGTTGAGTTACTGTATTATAACTTCCTTGTCTCCCCCTTTAGACATGAATAGTTCCTCAGTGCTGAAGAATCCTATATATCTAGCCTGGGGGACGCCAGCATGTATTTAGAACATACTGTATAATATATCTAGCTGCTGAGAATGTTTGTACATACAAAACTTCTTTAGAATTCTTCTTTAGAATTCTCAGGAATTGCTCATCGTCCTTAGAGTGGACCTATCACTGTAAGGACAGGTGTGCTTGTTTTTTTTAATTGATGATAAATTATATACTTAAATAAATATTTGTGAATCAACAATTGTTGTACCGCCTATTGCCCCATCTTTACCCTGGTCTCCTGTTTGGGAGAGGGTCAACAGTAGACTGCATCTTAGGCTTCAGTCTCAGGGCTGTCTCCGTCTGTTTATGTCTTAGCTTTCAGCTCACTGTACATGTAATACTGTCCCTCCGCAGCCTTACTGGGAACAGTAACATACAGGAGACAACTGGTCCAGGAGGGAGACCGGTCCAGGAACAGTAACATGCAGGAGATAACTGGTCCAGCTCCAAAGCACATTGGAAACTTTATATTGTGGATCTGCTTTTTTAGGATTTTGCAGCAATTTGAGAGACTCTCCAGGCATAGCAGTGCTATATAATAATATAATATAATAATAATTCCAGTGATCCCAGAGCCAGATTAAGGGGGTGGTGCCAGGGCCCCTCTCTGTCAGGGCCACCCCCTAGACCAGGTACTCTTCAGGGGTGCCAGCTGGGGGACAATATGGTACAATGTGATACTTGGTGGCTGCTCCTTTCTCTGGGACCAGCCCCCTTCTCTCATTTGGCTAAGGATCATATGACCCGTTCCTTTCACCCTTCCCCTATGAGTGGCCTCCTCCTATACCCATTGCTGACAGATATCACATGGGACGTGCACCACATGACAGGTGCAGTCCCATGTGAGCAGGCTACAAGAGAGGCAGACTGAAGAGTCTTCCTCTCCAACACAGCGCAGCTGTAACAAGGTAAGGAATATAATGTGTGAGGGAAGAGAGGGAGGGGGTATTAATGTAATGGGGGTGGGAGGTAGACTATTAATGTAATGGTGGAGTGTGGATGGGGGCTATTTATATTATTGATGCTATTTTATTTGTGGGGTGATGCTGGGTCTATTTAATTTATTGGTGGGGCTATTTAATATAATAGTGGGGATTATTAGTTTAAGGTGGGGTGATAGGATTTATAATTTAATGCTGGGGTTGTTTGAGGGCTATTAATGGAAGGTAGTGCTGTGTTTGGGGAGAATGAGGTCTAGTTATTAAATGCGAATATGATTTATTTAATGGCAGTACTGGTTTGTGGGAAATAGGTATATTTATTAAATGTAAATGCTATTAATTTATAGCCAGGGGGGGTCTCTATAGCAATTTGAGTGGGAAGTAGGCTATTAATGTAATGCTGGGCTGTGGGTCTTAATCCAGCTCTGAATAATCCAGCCAATGAAACAGACATTTATGACATTTTGGTATTGGAATGCACAACTCTTCTCAATAGTGGGCAAAACTTACTAGAACATCTTTAGAAATGGTGTGCTCGGTCACGTAGTGTTGAGAGTGATTCCTTCGATGGCGAGATATCTGAAAAAAATAAAATAAGATTTGTACTTTTATTAAAAGAGGAGAAAGTCAATACTTGTTCAAAGCGCAACTGGCGTAAAGTTAGCGAAGTATCACAAGTTCTTAAATAATTAATTACTTTCTTTTACCTGGTGTCTATTGATCTCATAGGTACTAAAGAATATCACCAGCAAAAATTATTATTATTTCCGGCGATATTTGTCACCAGACTTTACCACACCTGGTATTAAATGCTCTGACCTAAGAGGGGAATTCAATTAGTGTCTCGCGGACATTCCGGAGACAGAAATCTCTGCTCATTTTTCCGTGCGCCCCATAGAGGCGCGAGGAAAAATCAGCAGAGATTTCTACTGCAGTATTAGAAAAAGTGTGTAGCCTGAGGAACATCGTGGCTAACTGAATCTGACCCTAAATGTTATGATGATTTTCCTTTTGCAGTTGCCGGGCTCAATTAACTGATGAAAAGGGTTCATTTTAAAAAAATTATCAGTTCTGGGCAGATCACTACAATAGGGGATAATTGGAACATTTGGATCAGAACATCCTCTGCTGGGTGAAATGAGATGGGATCTAGGCAGGGTCAGCACTACCATTTGGCAAACCTAGGGTGCTAACGTTTAGGGGGCACATAAGACACTGAATGAGTGACATAATGCCCCACATGGAGTGCCACCCGCTGACGTGAAAGAGAAGCAGCCAGGAGCCTCTTACGTGAAACTGGCGGCTGTATCCTCCTCTATGGCAGCTCTATCCTCCTCTATGGCAGCTCTATCCTGGCAGTTTGACGTCTGGCTATGATGTCACAACCGAGTGCTGCACTCACAATATGAGGAATGGAGGATGTCGCTCCCACCTCCAGCTTGCCGCTGTAAGAAGTAGCAAAGGTGCCGCATTGGAGTGAGTGCAGTGTCAACGATGGTTGTAGGGTCAGTTCCCCAGACGCTAAATTGCTTAACTCTCCATGGAAACATGCCCTCTCTGCGTCTCAAGACTTTTCATGAATGGGTGGGGTTAAATTTGGAGCGAGTGCCATTGAGACATCCTATAATTATATTTGTAGACAATGCAACGGTGGGACAGTGTGTGGGTTTATACATTGAAATAAAGTTCATTGGGCAGCACGGTGGCTAAGTGGTTAGCGCTTCTGTCTCACATCGCTGGGGTCATGAGTTCAATTCCTGACCATGGCCTGTGTGGAGTTTGAAAGTTCTCCCCGTGTTTGCATGGGTTTCCTCTGGGTGCTCCGGTTTCCTCCCACACTCCAAAAACATACTGGTAGGATAATTGACTGCTATCAAAATTGACCCTAGTCTCTCTCTGTCTCTGTGTGTGTGTATATTAAGGAATTTAGACTGTAAGCTCCAATGAGGCTGGGACTGATGTGAGTGAGTTCTCTGTACAGCGCTGTGGAATCAGTGGCGCTATATAAATAAATGGTGATGATGATTGATGAGTGAACACATTTTGTGTAAGACGATGAGTGACACAGAAGGCATTCTCCACCAATGTGTGATAGGGACAATGACGCACAGGTTACGTTACCAATAATCAATATTGAGATTTCACATTGCTGCATGGGACAGTGAAATCATCAGAAAAGAGTGGTTATTAAGCATATTTAAAGCAGTGCCAGTTTTTCCGGGGGTTCTGCAGGCTTTTTAGCTGTATAAATTGACCTGAAATTGAGACTGCTTCAGAAGAAATCAGATCTTTATAATAATTTCATCTAAATCTCCATCTAGACACAAATAAGACCTAAATAAGACACAATGCGGGCGATTCATAAATGATTTGTAGTTGAACATAAAAGATACCTGTTAGTACAAATGTAAATATTCGCCTACAGATTTATGTACACACTTATGTACACACTTACATACACACTTATGTACACACTTAGTTACACACTTAGTTACACACTTAGTTACACACTTACGTTTCCTCAACTGTATTTTGAGTTACTCATAACCTTAAATCCGGTGTATCAATGCGTCCGGAGCAAATGATCATCATATTTAACAGGAAAATGAACCCATCTTTTCTAAGTGCAGAAGTTATGCTTGGTAAGGAAGGTGTTATAAAGATACATATACCCAGTTATTAATTAACAGAGCTTTGCCTTATTAATTATCATTTGTCACCGCAACGATTTTACTGCCCCATTTAATAAAAATCATCCTGGGGCAGCACTTTCAATAAAAGGTTGTCCCAGCGATGATTTCACTTACCTTAAAGCTCCCGTTCTCTCCAGTCTGTGTGACGTAGGGTCATGTTTGTGATAGTGACGGTAGGGGAGAGCAGGTGAGCTGCGGTGAGGGATCCGAAGATCCCTCTACCGCAATGCTCTCCCCATAGGCTTCAACGGCTGACACCATCTGAAGATGACGTTAGCCAGCAGGGAAAAGTTCCAAAAATCTTTCATACCTATGGGGACTGCTTCTGCGTAAAATAATAGTGGGACTGCAGCAGATATCTCTGATTTCTACTGCAGTCTTATAGTTATAAATAACAACCATACTTAAAAATGCGTTTATCCCCAGAAAACTGCTCTTTTCTGGGGATTTAAGGCTAAAGCGAGCCCCTAAATAAGAAGCATCTGGAAGCGGCGTGCTTAACTTGCTTCTACCTTCCCTAGTTGTGAATATGTGCAGTGCAACACATTGTATGTGACGCACCAATGCCCTTGTATCCAACTCTAAATTATCCCTTATACTTGCAGGCAGTTCTTTTTTTGTAAGAAAAAAGGTTCCGGAACTCACATCACGTAGCCAATCACTGTACACACACCCACACACGTCAGTTGTGTATCGAAACATAACGGTTGCTGTCCGCAATAAACACTCAGCGCGCGACCACACGACCAATCACAAGCTGAGCAGCGCCTCAAGCCGAGCAGTGCCGGCGCGGACGAAGTACGCATGCATCGGACTCGACACACAAGCAGCCCCCATGCACCGTTTTAATGATTTTGCCGCCGACCTGCTACGCTCAACAGGGCGATTCCAGTCCACGTGGACCAAACATCAAATGTTCAAAAGTTACTTTTAAAACTTGGAAAATCTGTCAAAAAAAGGTGCCGGACCTCAGTTTCGGTGAGTTCTACGACAAAAAAAAGCACTGATTGCAGGTAAACCAATGATTTTCAAAAAAGGGAAATTAAATATTTTTCACTTGAAATAAATGAAGCTCGTTAATCATTGTGGTGTACAGTGCATTATTAGCAAGTGCTTAGTGTACATTGGGCAGCATGGTGGCTAAGTGGTTAGCACTTCTGCCTTACAGCACTGGGGTCATGAGTTCAATTCCCAACCATTGCCTTATCTGTGTGGAGTTTGTATGTTCTCCCGTGTTTCCGTGGGTTTCCTCCAGGTGCTCCGGTTTCCTCCCACACTTCAAAAACATACCAGTAGGTTAATTGGCTGCTAACAAATTGACCCTAGTCTGTCTGTGTGTGTGTGTGTGTGTGTTAGGGAATTTAGGCTAAAAGCCCCAATGGGGCAGGGACTGATGTGAGTGAGTTCTCTGTACAGCGCTGCGGAATTAGTGGCGCTATATAAATAAATGGTGATGATGATGATGATGGTTGTAATTGTGCAATATCCTTCACAGATGGTCTACGAACTGGCTCAATCGGCTCATGCACCAGTGTATGTGTCAACTTGCAAACATATCTGCACCATCATCCATAGATCTTCTGTGCCGTTTACCTTGTGCTCTTCGT
Organism: Mixophyes fleayi; assembly: GCF_038048845.1. Classification (NCBI taxonomy): domain Eukaryota; kingdom Metazoa; phylum Chordata; class Amphibia; order Anura; family Limnodynastidae; genus Mixophyes; species Mixophyes fleayi. The sequence goes on from NC_134408.1 coordinate 139,860,585, forward strand.
ACATGACCACCTGCGCCATGATACCTGCGGGAACCATATTCTTCTGCCTACCTATCGATAAACATTTTACTCGGTACTTATATTCTTTTGCTAAACTACATTATCCTATATCTCACTATATGTGACATGAAAAACAGTGGCATTGATGTATAAGACACAGTTGTATGTTTCAGCTTTCCATGCTTATAAATAACCTAATGATATAATAAATATACAACGTACAATAACAAATTATTATAACACAACTAATCCTATGCTCAGCTGTTCCCTAGCAGCGTAACAAAACCACCGGCATATTCGTAAGTTTGAAAGACACTGGCGTCTCACAAAGTGAAACTTTACGTGACCTATATAAAAGAACACCGCTTAACAAACACATTACAGGCAAAGAAACATCTGGTGACAAGACTGTGTCCTAAAGTGTTTTGCTCTCTTAATATTCTGCATCTAAAGCAAAAGCGCTTTCATGGAAATACTTTGGTTGGTGGCAGTTACTCCTTTGGGGGAGGAAGAAAATGTCATAGCTTATTTTCTGTATTTTGCAGGCCTGTTTTCTGAAGTGTCAGCTCTTCGTGTTATTAACATGTAGGGTAAGTGAGAGTGATTCACCGACGCTATTGAGACGACTTCTAAGATCTCGGAGTTATCGTTTTTTTTTTTATTATTAATGCAAGATTCAAATTAGAGGATCAACATACCATTATAATAGATAGTCCTTTCAGTAAACCTGTGATTAATATTTTAGAAATTTAGACATTGCATATACAAAGCGATGCCTATTTTAAAGAGAATAGGACATGTAATGAATGAATCTAGGGCAGTGATACAATGGGGATAGTTAATGAGAAGATTGAGAAGCCTCACTTGGCTGCTCAACTGCCCAATTCAGCATTGAATTCCCGCAACACCCGAGAGGAATAATTTAACTGGGAAATACGTAAAAACTCTGTTTATTATCTCTCTTTTTAGGTCTTTCTAAAAGAGGACTCCGGCTCCAAGAAGTGGTGGAGATGGATCCGCTGAGAACCCAAGAATTTTGGGATGCATTTATCCATAACCTCTGATCATTATTTTCTACAGATATAATGACCTGAACTATTTTATATGTCAGTGGAAGCTGATTGGACAAGTCGGGACAGCCCTCCAATCAGCTGTAATTAACATCTTGGTCACATTTCATACTCTGTTACACCACAACAAAACACACTCATTGGACGCCTCGGGGAGAAGACGTGAGTGGGCACTTGTGTCCACAAGAGGTGAACCCCAACACAGAAATATAAATGTTTACCCATAAATCATGACAGTGAAATGTAATATGTGTTTAAAAAGCGACTTGTAATAGACGGCATCTTTATCCCTTAATCAGAGATGCAAAATTGGCAAAAACTGAGGCCATTAAACAGTCGCTATAAAGGGTGGAAGTTGTGACTTCTAGTTGTAAATCACAGTCCATTATCTGTACAAACTGAACTACACCTACAGACTTGTCTCATTTGATTCTTAAACGTCTTTCATAACCCCTGTCACAAAAACTATAGCCACCAAGGGCTAGATTTACTAAACCGCGGGTTTGAAAAAGTGAAGATGGTGCCTATAGCAACTAATCAGATTCTAGCTGTCAATTATTTAGCGCATTCTACAAAATGACAGCTAGAATCTGATTGGTTGCTATAGACAACATCTCCACTTTTTCAAACCCGCAGTTTAGTAAATCTAGCCCCAAGTGTCATTTAAGAAAGTGCAACACTAGAAAGCGAATGCAGTTTTGTAATGTCACACACCTGTTTTGCACAATGATTTTATATGTTCCGGCTGGAAATCCAGATTTATCCTATACTTTGGGATTGGTGGCGTTATACATACTCAAGCTGTACATTTGCAGAATTTTACATTGACCAATGTAATAAAAGGTGATGATGGAATTAGTGCCACCATGAGCAATGTCTGCCCGCTCGATGATGTAAATGGCATCAAGTTATGCCCACCTATAATTTTCATACCTCATACCTCTGCATCTCGTGTAGTATGTAGTATGTAGTGTAGTATGTGTTAACCAATGTGCCACTTATTATAATAAAACTCTATGCTCTTAATCCAAGATCCTACAATAAACATATAGATTTAATGGGCAGAAATAATTTACACATATGTAGAATATAAGGACTTGTGTTGTTCAGGTGATGTGAGCTGAAGCCAGGAACTTTGTGCCAACATGAGAATCGCGATGCCAGTCTGATGTCTCTAGTGAATGGCATCCAGTGCCAAAATATATGCCTTGGTCTGGCAGAAATACCAAGTGTAAAATATGTAAATTTAGACAAAAAAACAGGCAAACAATTTTAGTGTTTTGAAATAATAGCTAATCTAATTGTACAATGCTAATATTTGAAAAAAAAGATCAATGACTATTCCTAATCTATGCAAATTCACGTTGCATATGGCAAGTGCCAACACACATCTAGATCATTACATATTCCGTTCCTTTTTATATGACGTTAACATGTGGATGAAAGTCTCTGAGAGTTACATATGAACGTTGCTCTAAGAAACATAGTACTGTGAAGTTATGCTGGATAAAAGCAGATATTGAGAAATGCACTAGGCAGATAAGAGAAGTAGTACTGTACATCTATCCTTAAATACTGAATAAGGACAAATCTTGAGAACTGCAAACAGAACATTAGCGCAGTATTATGGATGAATATCAACCAGAAAAAAAAAAAAAGATGCAGGATTATTACTAACATTGCTGAAAGGACAGGTGCAAATATGAACATAAAAAACATAGCGAACAATTAGACATTTGCTTTGATTGGGCCTCATGTATACAGGCACTGAATGCGCACAGCAGTTTGACGCACACTCACCTCTGTCGTGAGACAACTGCGCAATAGAAGTGCAGAGACGCAGGAAGATCTGCAGATGCACACTGTGCGTGAGGCTTAATGTCACTTTAATGTCCAACCTTCTACCCTAAACCACCGCTTTCTTTATACTAAAATTGTAGATTTTTTTTTATCATAAAATGCAGCCCATTTTAGCATCATTTATGGCCTATAATAATTAGGAGAGTGAGGGGAAATCAGGACTATTTTCACTACGTCTCACTTTTGCGTGTGTGAAGCGTTTTTATTACATCGCTCAGAGTGTGCCTGAAATACGCTCTCCAACACACTGCAACATGAAGGTGTAAATGTCTTCCTTTAGAAGCATAGAATGAAACCCAAAGACAGACAGCTCTAAGCTGGTGCAAAATTCAAGTCATTTTGCAGCACGTGAATGGCCCTTACACCTCTAATGACTGCAAAATGCACCTTTGCCAACCCTTTGTCTCATTTCTGTCATCTTCAAACTAAGCAACACTTTACTTTGTAACAAGTTGGATTAGTGCAAAGATTATCTTCCCAACAACAACAATGTATCTGTTTTGTATATTGAACATATACACAGTTCCAGATATCTTGTTCTCTATGCGATTCTTAAAAAATGCAAATAAACTATAAATGTTATCTATTTGAGCTTAAATGGTTACAGTAAACATTAATGTATTTGAGTTTGCAATTCATGGTTCAAGGCTGGCTGTTCACATGGAAAACTGTTAAAAATTCTATACACAGTAGCCATAAAGTTCGAACCTGTTTACCTTGCTTGAATCAATCAGCAAGAACCATTTTTAAATAAGTTTCATTGCTTTGGTCATGATATGTTTCATGTAGTAATGTTTTTTAACTTGCTGAAAATTAGAACTGGGCAGAGAGAACAAGGCTAAGAGGTAACATTTAGATTTAAACACAATTTACAGTAACTTGGGATTCCCAATTATGCAAGTTTCATCATTGGGACAGTTTCCCTATAATCTCTAACACACCCAAACACACTTTCCTGCTAGCAAAAGAATGCAGTGGTCAAGGTTACACCATCCCCATGTCCGGCTGTGATCAGGGGCTGTTTCTAATGTGATTTCATGTTTTAGAGTGTTACACAAACAGGCTGTCTCAAAAATACATTGAATTGACAATACATACATTTACAATAATATACCAATAATAGAAACGACTTCATACAATATGTTATCTCTTCCCATTTTTGTGGGGGAAAGATGGAACCAGCCACAAAGTCTATGTAAACAGATTTAATTTTGGAATTAATTTCATAACTAGAGTGCTGTCCGGCCATGGTCTTGTAGACATTAATCAGATGCGTTGGAACTGCATTAATTACAGAGATAGAAGGATATGTGGAGGATGTGAAGATATGAGAAAAACAAATGTATGGAATAACAATAATTATGAGATGTTGATGCCAAGAATTTGACAGAGACACCCAGTTTACAAAGGGTTCAATAACCATATGTCGGAGCCTTACAAGTGTTATTCTAAACCAAAACCGTGAGTGAATATCATCATCATCATCATCACTTATTTATATAGCGCCACTAATTCCGCAGCGCTGTACAGAGAACTCATTCACATCAGTCCCTGCCCCTTTAGAGCTTACAGTCCAAACTCCCTAATATAGACACACACTCACAGACAGACAGAGAGGGAGAGACTAGGGTCAAGTTTGATAGCAGCCAATTAACCTACCAGTATATTTTTGGAGTGTGGGAGGAAACCGGAGCACCCGGAGGAAACCCACACAAACACGAGGTGAACATACAAACTCCACACAGATAAGGCCATGGTTGGGAATTGAACCCATGACCCCAGTGCTATAAGGCAGAAGTGCTAACCACTGAGCCACCGTGCATCCTCCAATAGAAACACGATCATCAGTCATCATTGGGATCGCTCTTGGCTGCAAAGCAAGATAATTCGCAGACTAATCGCACCAAGGATAAATATAATCATTTTTAAAGAATCCCAGTCTTGGGTTAATGTATTTTTATTTTGTTTTTTTTGCAAAAGCACATGGATTGTATAAGTGTCTTTTAAGGAAAACGGGGATTATTTAGCAATGCAGACCTGAAAGGCAGTTTAACAGATGGCAACAATAAACACAATCTCAGGACCCCAGAGTAGAGAATACCTTTTTGAATTGATTTTATTGGATTTCAGCAGCCAAACACCTTTTCAAACAGCTTGTATCTAGTAAGCAGTGTGTATTTCAGTACTCCCTTAAGGAAAATATTTTTTTTTTTCTGTGAGAAAGTGAGATACATTTCTACCTCTGCCTTTCCCCCAACCAATCAGCACTTAAACAAATAGAGAAATTGGTGCTGCTATGTGATTCTGCGAGATATGTGAATCAGGAGACATGTTGTGTTTAGCCGGGGGCAAATGATCTCAAGCCAAGTTCCACTACAGCAAGAGCTTGAACAGTATTGTCAGTAATTGCTATTTTATTCTTGCTTGCATACCTTTAAATGCAAAGATGAGCTAGCTAGACTTATAATAGTCTTATGGTAGACTTATAGCACACACAGGGGAATTATCTGATACAGTAATAGATAGCATGGATGTGCTGTAACAACCAATCATATAATAGATTATATTATAAGGAATATAGATTGATAAAAGCTTAACTCTGATTGGTGCATTGGAGTTCATCACATGATTGCTCTTTCCAGCATGTTATTAAATACCCCCTTTTCTAAATACAGATGTTAATTGATATATAGCCACAGAAGTTAGAGAATTCATCTGCCACAGTCAGGGATCCAGAGCTATTTTAGAATTAGGCACAGCAGGACTGTGCCTAGGGGCAGCAGTGGCTGAGAGGTGGCTCATTTCTTGGCAAACCTCTCCTATAAAATCAACTTAACGCATGTCCTAGATCAACTTTAAATGTCAGTGTAAAGATAAAGCTATCAAGTATTTGTGTGCTACATAAAAAAACAGCCAGTATTTATCTTGTGTGCAAAATAATAAACTAATTTGCACCCCTTGTATTGTACCATGGTTTTGTCCACATTTCCTTAATGAATCAGGCCCTGAAAGTAACTAAAATATTTCTGGAATAAATGGAAAACATTAGAACAAGGTATGAGAGAGAAGTCTTCACCTATAGCAGGAGCCTTTCCCATAGAGATTGATATTCTCACAGGCACTTAGATTCCCCCAGCTCAGAGTAGTGAAGATTTAGCTTTGTAGGAAGCTAGCCAGGAGGTGCAGAGACTGGCAGAAACTGATGGATCGAGTAGTTGTAAACCAGGCGGAGTACACAAGAATTACCCAGGTGAATGCAATTGGTCGGGGCAGACAACGAGCAGGAGTAACCAACGACAAGCCAAAGGTCAGGGCAAGCAGCGAGCAAGGAGGTCCAGAGACAAAGCCAAAGGTCAGGGCGGGCAGCGAACAAGAGAAACCGGAGACAAGCTAAGGTCAGGGCGGGCAGCAGACAGAGAATATCCAGGAACAGGGAAAGGTCAGGCAACAGGTAATAAGCAATCAATATTGAGCAGCACAGAAGGCTTCACGAATGCAGTAACAAGCACTATCACCAGCTAAGCCCTCCATGCCATTACACTCCTGGAGGACAATCGTAAGGCTTTCATGAGTGCAAGCCCTTCTGCAGGGATAAGGGGAGAGAAATCACCTGACCACAATAGTGGCCGAAAGAAGCATCACGGCTGCCTAGCAACCAGCCAGGACGGAAGAACAGAACGAGACTTTGCGAGTAGCGTGGCGGCTCGTAACAAATCCATGGATTTACTGACAGCATTCCTGACAAATGTGATCATCAAAATATTATTAGGACCATGTATACATGACATGAAAATACAGATGTAAATAGAGAACTTGATTTGAGGGACTCTCGGTTATTAACCATGAGAGGAATCCACCACAACTTTAAAGATGTCTCTACACACATTGTCCACTAGATGGCGAATAAAGGAGGCCCAGATTATAGCTGCCTTACCACTTCATCCAGCAATTTGTTTAAGCTCGTTACTAAGTTGCTGCAGAGTGGCTGTGTGAGCAGGAGGTCGAATCAGAAGCCACGATTGCTGTGATAGCTGCATCTGATTGGTTCATCTGCTCACACTCTCTACTCTAGAGCTTCACACAGCACCGGTTTTCATCCATGGCGCACCAGGAGAAACGGCTGTGCGGACCAGTGTCTGGGTATCCAGTCAATGGTATTCTGGATAAAAGGTTTTCACCATACCCTACAGAGCTGCTTTAAGCAAGGCTACTGTTTCTATCAAAGCCCAAATGTAATGTATACGTACTTTGGAGAACAAGGAGTATCCACAAAAATGTGCCCGTTTTCGATAGAAACAAAATTGAGCAGACGCCTTAATCTCACCCCACCATATATGGCATGTAAATTGGCAAAGAGGCAAACCTACCATAGTAATCCTGTACACTAAAAACCTACAATTTACCTAACATTTACAAAAATAACAAAAAACAAATAAAATCCATTATAGGTTCCCTTTAAAAGAAACCGATTAGTGGCATGAACTCTTAGTATGTGAACCCTGACCTCATCAGACGTGACGTGAGATCACATGATTAAGCGGTTCATAAAAGTCTAGGCATAACTGTAAATTAAAGTGCATCTGTGGTTTGTATATAGTACAATAATATTTACATTTGCATTATGTGAGCTTAATTTAAATGCATTTTATTTGTTTTAAAATTCTCAGACAACTATAAATATTTATACAGTATATTAAGCAACATTGCTATGTCATAAGCTCAACTAAGGGGCTTTTCCACTTTCAGCCAATTTTAAATTACTTGCATCTACCCACAAATTTTACTGAATACATTTCTACTTCTTTCTGCTCCTAATAAATGTAAAGATTTATAAAATTTTGGACAGCTATTCTGCAATATAATATGACCCCACTCCACCTGTACGACAAATAGATTACCTGACACTATGAGCCAGTTCAAACTGATGAAGGTCTTACTCCAACTTGGTCCATACTTCTTTGAACCTCTTTGAAGTTATCTGAAGGTGGACTTTCTATTGAAATATTTTCCTGCTATTATATAGTGTGAGCACCTCTATACATCCTATCCTTAAATTGCAGGTCAGGGGTAACGTTGTTTGAAGTCTCCGAAATTCTGTTAATTAGTAATTACAGCTCAAAATTTGCAGAACGCAGCAAAATTTCAATTCTGCTTTCAAATCACTATTTGCTTCAATTCACTCCAATTTGTGGTATCCCAGTTCCTGATTGCCCTCCCCGCTAACTTTCTGTTATCCACAATCTCTGTAGGTGCAGCAGGCAACCCAACACAGCAAGTGAAAGCTAAAGAGGGTGCTTTTTGCTGACGGTTCCCTAAGCCGCAAGCAGAAATCAGTGTTAAAATTTCCCTACTAACGGTAATAGGTTTAGCGCTGCGTAGTTAAGGGGGGAATTGAATTACCCCCTAAAGGTCTGCTTCAACTCCGGACGTAAAGTAGCTGTAATTAACGTGTTTAAAAAGAGTATACAAATTTTTAGTAGTTCCTGCATTCAAATCAAAGCTTTTCTGAAGATACGTTACAAATTGACTAGGGGTGTAAATACGCTCAATATAAACATTACTTCCTATAAGTGCAGATTTGTACTTACAATTATTTTTCATCAGAAGTTTGGCTTTTGTGAAAACACACAAGATACGCTACGCAAACGGTCGTACGCCTGGGGGTAAATGTATCAAGCTGAGAGTTTTCTGGTGGGTTTGAAAAGCGGAGATGTTGCCTATAGCAACCAATCAGATTCTAGCTATCATTTTGTAGAATGCTTTTAATAAATGATAGCTAGAATATGATTGGTTTTTCAAACCCGCCGGAAAACTCTCTTGATACATTTACACCCAGGACTTGAATCAGGCCCTGAGTAATGAAGGCACAACTTCAATTCCAGAACGATGAACATGTACATCATCATCACCATCAGCAAGGACAATGCTAGATTTACGACTAAGTGACTAAACCTTTGTTCACATGCTGGACCTGGTTCATCTTCGGATAATAACCTGCACGCAACTTGCGTTTAAAAACTTGGGTGTGGTTCTGACCGTATTCAAATACAAGGAGATCTCAGTATACGTTCCATTGGAATCTGGGTATACGTATGCTCTAGCTTTACATTACTTGTCGTATCTAGACAGACAGAACACACTGCAGTATAGGCACATGCATATGTGGAATATAATGTCCAATCAAAACACATGAAAAAAAATTATTCTATAAAATAAATTAACAGTTCTTAATAATATGAAGAGTATTTATATATATATATATATATATATATATATATATATATATATAATACAGTACACACATTCATCAGGATGTTGTTAGCGTACTGTACATACAATCCGCATACACATGTTCATGCAAACATATGTTCCGTGCTATGTTGCGGCCCACATATGTGTAGTTGTTAATACAAAGACTATGCCGTGTCAGTCATCACTATCAGTCGGCGTTTATACCTGCACTATAGCTGGTACATATGATACGGCTACAAACCGTGTATATTAGAGAATCCCAACACTTGAATCGGACACATCAATGTAGCCACGCCCTCACTGTACGTTGTCTACGTTCATCCTTCCATTCTCTCCCTTGTTCTGCCGCAGGCAGTTGTAAGTCTCATTGGCTTTCAGACATGAATTACATGGAATTGCATTCATTAGCGTTAGGTCCGTTTCTCAGCATGCACAGAGCCATTTTCACGCATGATACAGCACGCAAAAGGACTTACGTCCGAAGCTGGATCAGCGCAGGATGTACATACCATGCATTTGCTAATTGCCACGTTGCCCTTGCAAAAATTTCCAAACTGACAATTTTTGGCTCGTAATGGTGACTTGGGATAGGTTAGTCCCACTCAGATGTGGTTTGTAGGGCAGGCAGTTTGCGCTCATCATGTGCCGACTGAATGTCAGCTGCATCCAGGTTTGTGGGATCGGCAGATCTATTGTAAGGATAATTACACTTTCTAAAAAGTGGATTTACACACCTGCTAACGTTCATAGTTGAATGGCCTTGGTAAGGCCATGCCCCTATCATGATACGATGACTGGGCTGCAAAAATCAGGATTGTCTATAGGTTTGTTTTGAGAATTAGTTTGCAAACCCCCGTTACTTGAATAGACGGGTTCAATCTCCTGAAACCCTACACCTCTCTCCGCCAAGGGAAACCCTGATTAAATTGGATCTCCATGAAGGAGGACATGATCTGTAGAGCTTGTTGCAGAGAGTGTCGGACCTCCTACCCAATCATCCACCCAAGTATTTGCCATTGAAGGCCCCAGCACAGAAACTATTGTTGCTGAGAGTCTCAACTGTTATTAAATTAGTTGACTGAAATGGCAGCCTGGACTATAGGGAGACTGGACCAACATGGACTCTGTTGTGGAGGCTCAATTTCAGAAGGGCTCACTCCAGCCCAGAAGAAGGGTACCCAAGGCACGGTATCTATACCATTCAAGCAAGAAAGTATGAGAAATCCATCTCCAACATTCCAGTGGAATTAGCGTTTAATAATTTCTTGAAACAAAAAGAACAGGATTCTCAGAAGAAAACCATCATCATCATCATTTATTTATATAGCGCCACTAATTCCGCAGCGCTGTACAGAGAACTCACTCACATCAGTCCCTGCCCCATTGGAGCTTACAGTCTAAATTCCCTAATATAGACACACACAGACAGGGAGGGGGAGACTAGGGTCAATTTTGAAAGCAGCCAATTAACCTACCAGTAGGTTTTTGGAGTGTGGGAGGAAACCGGAGCACCTGGAGGAAACCCACGCAAACACAGGGAGAACATACAAACTCCACACAGATAAGGCCATGGTCGGGAATTGAACTCATGACCCCCAGAACATAGTTGCCAAAATTTAAAAATAATTTACAGAGATACCGAGATACCAAACTTGGACCATTACCGGGCGCCCTCGGCCAGCAAGGATGCCTTTGGGCTGACCAGCTAGTCGGAAAATGAGCCACACATAAGCCCGGTATCCTCAAAGTCACATGGACCAATAAGAAGCCCAAGTGCAGAGCTAGCAGCTACTTATTGGTCCTCACCGTTCACACACTTCTCAGCAGCCCTTTATATAATAACTCCCATGGTTTACCGGGAGTGCAGCTGTAAATAATGTAACTGAGTTCCTCTGTGCTTATTCGTAACACAGATCACGCAGGTCAGCTGATAAAATAAATGTATTTAAATAAATCAATAATGACTTAAAAGAAACAACCCTTAATACAAACACAACTGTCATTACTACAATATAAAGAGAAATCTAAAATATCATTATGCTTGTTGCAAAGTAGAGTAATTCCAGCAATACGATGCTCCTAAAAGATGACTTTCATTGTATAGTGCAGAAGTATCATTAATATATCCCTGTATTTCATAGTACCGGTCTGCCCCCTTGTGCTCCTCTTAAGAATTCCAGCACATTCCATTTAAATGCCAGATATTAACTGCACAAATGCTTCCTACTACTGTCAAGTTCAAGGTCAGTATTGAGCTATTTTCGGCCCGTCTCCTGTTGATCCGTGCAGAGACATGACAAGGTAACATGATTTGGGGTCAGCTGTATTACAGGAGTCGTTATATGAAGGAAGAGAGAGGGAATCAATCCCAGCTGACAGTGTCTTCAGGATAATCAGAGCTCACTCTATGCCGCTGTCATTTCACTTGAATCAAAATCAATGTTCGCTTTGTCATATCATCCTAATAGAAAAAACATCCTCTCGTTTTTTTGCCAGCTCAATTGGATGTTTCACCCAGCTGGGGATTAATTGCTTTTATGAGGCATATTGCGTTTTTATTTCTTTGCGGATGCGAAAGCTGTCCCCCAGTAAATGTCTAATAAACTTATTTATAGGTTACTCCTATCTCATTAGCAGGTGTGATGGTATTATCATATAACGCACAAGTGAAATTAATAGACTTATAAAGTCCTGTATATATTATCTATATAAACTGCAATGATGGTATCACTTGTAATCAGTAAGTAGAGACATGATCTGTTAACCAATCAATAGAATCCTACGAAATAACGTGCCCCCCAATTGTACACAATTAGTTTATCACAAGTCACGTAAGGTTAGTTACTAACATTGCTCAAAACTGCATAGTTGTGCTAAAGCCATAACAACCAATCAGACATTAGCTTGCGTTGTCTATCTTACAATACATGGATAAAAGCTAATATCTGGTTGGTTGTTAAAGTTTTAGTGCAGATTTGCACCTTTGAACTTTGTTATTAGATAACCCTCGTTGCTTTGTGCCACTATATGGTCAAATAAATGTTTTGAGAATTATATTTAAAGAGAGACATTATTGCATATATAAAATACTTTTTAGTTTAGTCTTCAAAACTACAATGATTGGACATATTAGATGTGCAGATGGTTCTGGAACTTGCTCAATTGTCATGTATGTGAACATGTAAACATATATGACGTTATGAAGAGAAGCTCTTCATAAATTGACATCACTGAACATTTGTGTGTTATAATAGTGCAACCAACACTGTCCTTTATAAGAATATTAAAAGTCACCCCAGAAGGATGAGCACTTAGAATGCAGCAGGGGCCTTGATTGGCCCTTGAACCAGTGGTCCAGACCTTGAGACTTGAGCACAGTCATTTCTACTTTTTTTTTTTTTTAAAGTAAATTTTTAAAAATTGATTATTAGCAACGTGTTTTGTAACCTTAAACTCCTGTGTGCCAGTCAGTCTCAGTAACGCAATTAGCTGGGTGCTGCGCGGTGGCATTGTGGTTGGTATTGCTGCATCCTGGCTCTGCAGGCTTCAGTCCAATCCTACCTATGACGCTGTCTACATGAAGTTGACATGTTCTCCCTGTGTTTGCATGTGTTTGTGTGTCTGTGGTAGGGAAATCAGATAGTAAGCCCCACCGGAGCTGTGTTTGATGTGCCTGACTATTCATAGGGCATAGTCTTACTTTTTGGACTCACTCCTCCCTCCGATTATCATAGTCAAGCCCCCACTGCTCAAGGGTGTCATTAGCATCATCACGCAGTGGGGGAGCCATGATGACTCAATTCATATTGAATTGCATCATCAAAGCCCCTCCCATTTCACCCAAAATGCATGAGTCTCCCAGACTAGTGGGCCACAGGGTCTTGGCTGTAAGTGGTTATATCTGCAGTAAGTGTCTGTACTCCAGCTGCCCTGTGCCCCTATGACGTACCTGATAGCACAATAGTATATCACAGCTCACATATTATCATCAGCTATAAAGGGTGTAGGTTGGGAGAGATATATTTTAAAACCCATTTAAGTCATACTTGCCCACTCTCCCAGAATGTCCAGGAGACTCCCGAAATCTGAGTAGGTCTTCCGGACTCCCTGCTCAAGCGCAAATTCTCAGCAGGGGTCTGGGGGGAGGGGGGCACTGGAAATGCCTGTACCAGCCTGTCAGTTTCCTTACATTTCTGTCTAATGCTAGCAAGCTCTCTAGGTACATGTAGCAGTAGAAACATAAAAATGTCAGGTTCCACCTAAACTCTGTGGGAAAGATAGAAATGATGACTACATCTGGTATTTTACTAATTCTTATTTGATGTTTTACAGATGTCAAAATGTTTTTATGCAATGATGTCATATTATATTAATAGGCACTATTTGCATAACTTAAAATTGAAAAGAGACATAGATGCTCTACAGAGAAATATTCACTCCTTTAGTTATCACTGCGGCCGTGGGTTTCGTTTTTTGACCAATGTGCTATTTTTGTGGAGTTTGTATGTTCTCCATGTGTTTGCCCAGATTTCCTCCGGGTGCTGGTAGACATACTGCTAGCCTAATTGGCTTCTGAATAAATTGACTCTAGAGATTGTGTTTGTGTGCCGTGGTAAAGAAAATTAGATTGCAAGCTCCACTGGGGAAGGGATTGACGTGTCTGAATAAAGTTATCTGATATATTGTACTTTGCTACAGTATATGATAACATATAAATAATAAATATAAATAAAGCTATAAAATATTACTACTACTACTACTACTTATAATAATAATAATAATAATAATAATAATAATAATAATAATAATAAGTTGAACTTCTACTACTTAAGTCCAAATTTACGGCATTGTCCAATTTAACGCTGCCGTGTCGCAAAGCCCAATGAATCCGAATTGATAGGATGACACGTAGTGCACGGCTGTCAGTGCGAGGGGTGAGCAGAATTTCAATCCCACCCACCTTGTGCTACTGCAAAAGTGCCAAACGCTTGGGGCTTCATCTAAAAACAATTTGCAATAATATTAGTTGTCAGTAAATATTCAAACACACAACTCATAAAGCTATAAAAATGGATTAGAAGCAATTTAAAAAAGAATTAACAAACTAGAGGAAAAGTATACTGTCAACAAACAAATGCTTCATCATAGCACTGTAATTCGGAATTTTAATTACCCCTCTGCTTCTGTAACAAAACAATGCCTGAACTGGCAGCCATTTGAATCTCTCACAGGTCATTGAGCATTGCAGTTAATTACTCTATGAATAGCCTGCTTTTCTCCCCTCTGGAAACACATTTCTAATGGCAGTCAGGGTCTGACAAATGTGTCATCTACATAATTAGCTAGGAAGCAACAGAAAACATTAAACATGCTTTGTGCCGACAACTATCAAAACATTTCATTTGTTGTCAATTATTCATCACTTTGTAGGTTCTGAAGGGGTTGTTATTATGGAAATAAGTCCAGATGCTAACAAGGTTAGGAGTTTTTGATTTAAATTACTTATCGGAGGCTAACTTGAACAAATAAAAAAAAACAAAAAAAAACAATTCTATTGTATTCAAATGGAAGACAGTTTTCAATCAGAAGTAGATTACAAAAGGAATTTGTTCTGCTCAAACCTTTCTCGCCAAGTAATTAGAAATTAGATGGTAAAATGAAATGAACGGCGGTCTCGTGTCATCAGAGGTGACATGGACAGGCTGAATGTCGAATGGAGGTTTTAACTTTTTTTTTTTTTAAACTTTATACATTTGTATATATTTTACCCATTTATGTTTCTGTTTAGCTTTTTGTTGTTTTGTTTATTTACTTATTTTATACTGGTGTTGACTTTAAAGAAGCAAATAAAATAAATAACCCAAAAATGTCCATGATGATGAAAGCGAAGACAGTACTAATAAGGTAACACAGTTGTCCATCTGCTGTACAACCCTACAGAATTCCTCCACACACCGAGAACACAGCCGTCTTTCTCTCCATCATCACCCTAACAGATATTTAGCTGTATTTAATAATAATAATTTGGCATTATTGCTGTTTTAGTGCTATTGAGATTGAGGGATAGATTTACTAAATCTTCTAAATAGGAAAAGCTGAGAGGTTGCCCATAGCAATCAATCAGATTCCAGCTATCATTTATCCAGTACAGTCTAGAAAATGATAGCTAGAACCTGATTGGTTGCCATGGGTAACATCTCCACTTTTCCTTTTTAGAAGGTTTGGTACATCTACCCCTTATTCTGGGTCTGTTTTTGCCACTAGCAACCAACCCCCAGTGTATGTGTTTTCTATACATGTCAGTTTTCTGGGCATCAGTTGGACAATACATTACACTTATATATGTACTTAAAGTTCAGCCTTCGCTCACTCACAGTGGAGGAGCCAATTAGTGTGCTGAGACAATATTCATGGGAATTCAGCCTCAGTAATGTCACCAGTTCCTAGTGAATTGAGAGGTGGGATATTGGTCCAGCTCACAAAATGGCTGCCTGTCAAGGCAACAGATTCACTTTAATTACATAGATCTTTGTTCAAGGCCACATTAAAGGCCTAATTTAGAGATGAACATAAATATTCCCTTTATGGGTATCAGCAAAGACTCCTTTGTACACTTGTGTTTACATATATGATTAGCACCATGGGAGTACTGACAAATTTTAGCCCGGGAGGGTGAGACTTGACTCAGAAGCCTATTAGGAATATTTTAAATGAAAAAAAAATGCAGCTGGCAACATGATCCAGCCCAAGGTAGCCCACTATGTGACCAAGCCGGGGGCTCCACTGCCCCCCAGTCTCTGGTTAGCACCTCTGCCTCACAGCGGTGCGGTCATGAGTTCGATTCCTGACCGGGGCCTTATCTGTGTGTAGCTTGTATGGTCTCCCCATGTTTGCGTGGGAATTTAGACTGTAAGCTCTATGTGAATGGTAAAAATATTATCTGTACCACATTGGTGGCAAAATGTAAATAAATTATATTGTAAAGCGCTACGGAATTTGCTGGCTCTATATAAATAAATGTTGATGATGATGATGATAATGATAACGATGATGATGAGCGTTCACCCGGTTTATGTTGGTGCAAATTTTTATGTCTCCAATTTATAAATAAATTATTTCCAGTCTTACTCATAAGATGCACTCACAAGGGTGTGCTTACCGTGTGTCTGCCCGGCACTGTGCTTGTGTGTTAGCACCCAGATCAACTATCCAAACACAAGGGAGCGTATATCTAAATATGTATGCAAGTTGTGTGGATGCTCTGCGTACGAGATCAGTTCAAGATGCTTCTTTAGGTCATGCAAAAGCACTTGTGTTTAGCTCTAATTCAGACCTTAAATGAGGAATGTAAACATTTTTTTTAAAAAAAGGTAGTTCACTCTTAATCATTTACAATGCAGCATTGTACAATGGAAGATCAGCCTGATTCCTGCCCAAAGTGTGCAGGAATCAGTCCACCGTGGGCAGGAATCAGTCCACAGTGGGCAGGAATCAGTCCACCGTGGGCAGGAATCAGTCCACCGTGGGCAAGAATCAGTCCACAGTGGGCAGGAATCAGTACACAGTGGGCAGGAATCAGTCCACAGTGGGCAGGAATCAGTCCACAGTGGTTAGGAATCAGTCCACAGTGGGCAGGAATCAGTACACAGTGGGCAGGAATCAGTCCACAGTGGGCAGGAATCATTCCCAAAGTGGGCAGGAATCACTCCCACAGTGCGCAGGAATCACTCCCACAGTGGGCAGGAATCACTCCCACAGTGCACAGGAATCAGTCCAGCATTCCACAGGAATTATATACTGCCCATCTGTTCAACCATCTTGGATCATATCCTATATTTTCGACTGGCCTTCTGTGTCTTCTGTACCTTCTTATCTTACTTCTCTCTGTTTATAAACTCTGTCTTTCTACCCTTCTTGGGTAAAGTAGACGTCTGGTTTGGTTCAGTTGATTAACTTCTTTGGGTTTCAGTATGATCTGTAGAATGATAAAACTTAAATCTATCTCCTTTCTTCTGATCTTCAGTCTCTACTGGCACATGATACTACCTGTCTTGCATCTGTGATTATTTTTATTTTATCTAGCTGCTTAAAACTTAATACTGAAAAAACACTATAAATGTTGCAGCAAACAATACAATTCAAAATTCTAGTTTAAACCTACACAGCTCTAATCATTGCAATATGCCCTTAGATCTCATATATCTGAGAACACTTCTATGACTCAGAGTTTTCCTATCTGATCAACTCTTCTCTCACATATCTCCAGAACTTCCCTCATGCCGCACATATGCTTTGGAGATATTTTCCTCACTTCCCCAGACATTCAGAGATTCCAAACCTTTTAACTTTCGGGGAAAAAAAACCCCTCTCTTTCAGCAAGCCAATACCAGACCTGGTAGCACATTTCCAAATTAGTGGTCAATGTGCACCCACTCTGTATAAATATACTAATAAAATCATGAATGTTTCTAGAGACAAATAGCAATGCCATGTTTTATGCAGGTCAGGGTCTCAAACCTTTGCCATCATAATTTCATTTATAACCTGGTGGCAGCTAAAGGAGAGCTCTCATTTTGTTATATCAATGACACATGGTACAGAAGAGCTGTAGAGGCTAACCACCTATCAAAGTAAAACTTGGTATGGTCCTAGAAGTGGGAAAATGTCTCTATCCTGTTAAAAGAATATTATGAGCTTGTGTTTGCCTATCCCCTGGAGGGTCAATGTTACTCAAAGTGTGTTGACCACAATTATAGTAGTTTAGAACCATGAGAAGTTTAAAGAAACCTCAATCCTTCTACTTGTCTGTTCCTATCATAAGAAAACGTTATTTCAAGATATGTCATAGCCAGTGGTCAAAGCGGAAATTTAGAAGTGGGGGTATGAAAATTGTAATGGGAATTTGATAGTTTTACAATAAAGGCTGTAGTATAAGTGGCAGTATGGCATACCACTGTATCATCATCATCATCATAATATATTTATATAGCGCCACTAATTCCGCAGCTCTGAACAGAGAACTCACTCACATCAGTCCCTGCCCCATTGGGGCTTACAGTCTAAATTCCCTAACATACATACACAGACAGACAGAGAGAGACTAGGGTCAATTTGATAGCAGCCAATTAACCTACCAGTATGTTTTTGTAGTGGGGGAGGAAACTGGATCAACTGGAGGAAACCCACACAAACACAGGGAGAACATACAAACTCCACACAGATAAGGCCATGGTCGGGAATCGAACTCATGCCCCCAGTGCTGTGTGACAGAAGTGCTAACCACTATGCCACTGTGTACTGTATATACCTCCACTTCCATCACTGGTCAGTCTAAATATCTAGTACCTGCCGAACGACCTCTAGCTCCAAATCCAATTCACCACTTTCACAGAAATCTTCATAGCCCTTCTACCACTTCCAAATCTAAAGAAAGGCATCCGATCGAAGAGACAGAAGGAAGCAGAACGCTGTCTACCATTACTATACATATATATTTAGTAAATATAATTATCTCTTAATTAATAATATACCATATACAATGAGTAAAATTCCCCAAATTGTCACAGGGCCTGGACGCCACCTGGTATAGGTATTTATATAACGGATGATTCATTAAGCGAAACTTCAATGAACTTCGACTTCTCTCCTGAACCACAATAGTAGAATAACCTAAATATAATAGTAACTATTATTATCATGTATATCCCAATGGTTCCCAGTACTTACATAAACTGGCTATGGTTTAAAGGAAAAACAGAAACTATTTATACAAAGGGGATATTTTAACTTTATTTGTCTTGAAATATGTATTAAAACTTATGAGCACAAAAAACATAATAGAGCAGAATAATTCAGATTTATAGCACCTTGATTACATAGTAATCTGTGCACCAGTTTTCAAAAACATCCCTAATATTAGTTACTATTGAGCCGTATATACACAGTAATAAAACTAGTCCTAATTTTGTGCTGGATTATATTTCATAGAATAGGCCTAGTAGGCTGCAGCATAGGGCGCGAGACTTTGGGGGAAGGGGGGGGGTCAAGATTATTTTGGGTGCAAACTTGTGACAGGGAGAGGTATAAACTGAAATTAATTTTAAAATTTAAGAGAATAGTTGTTCTCCAAAGTAAAAAGAAAACATGGACGAAACATGTAGTAAGGTTTTAATCTTGACGTCTTCCCATAAATGCTGAAGACAATGTATCATCCTAGGGCGGGCGCTTGAGGATAAGCGAGTAGGAGTGACAAGGATGGTGACCGCGCCGGTGTGACAGACCCCTCCCCCTTCTTCACCCTTAGTTGCGCTAGTTAACGCCTCCATTCCGCTATACGGTTCACATGTTAACAAGAATGGAATGAGTGACAAAGATTGCCTTTACCCGTTTAAAAAACCAAATGGAACTGAGTTACGAAAACACACAAAGTTATTAGTGAAGGGGTGAATGAAGCCGGATTTTAAATTAAGGACAAGTTTGTTTTACGTTTAGCCTAGTCGTGGAACGTTAGGGGGGCGCAAGGAGTGTATTAGCCTAGGGCGGCCTGATCCCTTAAAACACACTTGTTTTATTCAGAAAGAAAAGCGATGCATAAATATTTATGGTTGTAAAGTAATTAGTTTGTTAGTATAATGTCCCTTTAAGGCTGGCGGAGACTGAATACAGGTGGTCTAGAGATGACAGACTTTGTCTTATACCCCTCAGTGTGTTCAATCAGAGGCCACTGACTAAACAATGTTATATTTATTTCGCTCCGAGCTTCTTAGCAGCGTCTGCCGGATCCTTATTGAGTAACTGCATCATTTGCAATGTTTAATATTCTAAAACAACAGTATCATTTTTTCTGTCCTGCTTATAAAGGACACATAGTAGTGATCCATAAAACAATACCAATATAGAGCAGATTAAGGAACGTATTTAATATTTTTTATTGCAGGCTAGGGATGCAAAACGTTTAACAGGGAGTATTAAAAATAAATTTGACAAAAAATAATTTGAGATAACATCAGCTATGCTACTCTTGTCCCATTTATCTCCTTTATGTGGGCAGATAGCGTTACTTTTATAATTGCGTGGTGTAACTAGGTTTTCATATTAAGTGCTTAATTATGCCTTTGTTTAGCATAAAATTACTATTATAGTTTTTTATATAATTCATCATAAGGAGCGCAAAATGGATGGAAGACAGATTTGTGACAGAAAGACTAGTCACTAGATACGAAGTTGAACTGTCTTTAAAACAGAACAGATATAGAATAATCTAATCTATCTAGCTATCTATCTATCTATCTTATTTTGCAATCTGTCAGAAGCCCATTAACCTACCTATATGTTTTTGGCCTTTGGAAGGAAACTGGAGCACATGGATTCAACCCACGCAAACACGGGGAGAACATACAAACTCCACACAGACTGCAATCAAAGCCATAACCTCAGCGCTGTGATTCAGTAATGCTAACCACTGTGCCACCATCTGTACATTTGTCGGAAAATTAAGACGACAGCGCAGATCTTACCGGCCAAGCATTAGATCCGCTATTAATTTAGACCTTGTCAGATAGACCGGAGATGCAGCATGCAGACTACATTGACGACAGTCATCGAACGCAATTGCAGCTCCCAGTATTAAGGACCAGTGTGGAATAAATTCTACAATCCGAGGGGTAGAAAATGCAACAGCGACATCAAAGACAGTCTTGACTATAGCTAATTTAATGTGGGTCTCAGGAGCGATGACTAATGCACTCTCTAGGGAATTATTTCGCACAATACCCACTTTGGTGATCACATTACCGGTTTTAATGACTGTTCTGTCAGGTTCATCCCTGTTCTCATATGCCTATGCATTAGATAGTTGTATGAACAAACTAACGGAGGTGGCCACCAGCTGCAATGAATATACTGGGACCATTTAAATCAGATGATGATGATGATGATAGTTGGTTCATATGTTAAAATATAAAATTCAACTCCGCTTCCATCCTTACTGCTACATTAATCATTAATGGTGCCACAGAGCAAATGTTTATGTAGACTTAGAACACACAGCTGATGATGGAAAAATAAGGGGAGTTCCCTTCTAAAAGTTTAATTCCTTAGAAGTGAAGTCACATGATTGCATTTGTATAGAATGACTATTTTGTTTTTTCAGATCACACAGGTCAAATGGCATCTGTCAAGTGACCTATATTATGTTCCGATGGGAGTGTTATGTTCCGATGGGAGTGTTATGTTCCGACGTCAGTGTTTTCTCTGTACTGCCGGATAGGTGCGGTGAAGCATTAGGCTAGGCCACACAATCCCCAAAAATAAAGAGGTATTTTTTTAAGATGGGATATTTAAATAATCAGGAAGGGGTGGAGGTTGTGTATGCTTGGAAGCATTGCTAATTTTGCAGGGTGCTGTAATAAAGGGACCTAAAATTGACCCCTTCTTAGAGGTAGAGGAAATTAGTACCTTTTTAAATAATTCCAATTTGCTTCATCCTAGTGGACAAAATGCATAATATAGATAAATATGTAGATATAAACTAGTGACGTGCGAATTTGCAGAGGAATTTTGCACAAATCAAATTTTACAGTGGAACAGGACATTTCATGATGCAAAGTTCCAACAAAACAACCTTCAAGCTACAAACCCTGAAAGGGCTTTTTTTCCAGTTAAGTACCTTTTCAGCATACATCTGATAGTCATGTTTCTTAGCTATCCTCCTACAAATCATTATCTCCTTTACAATAGCTCTCTTGTTGGCAATAAAATATGGATGCCAGACACCGTCAGTCTGCTACACAGACACAGGCTCCCAGCTCCCAGCATGTCATGTGATGGCAGAGGGGGGGAAATGTTACAGTGCAAACAGAGCACAGAGGCAAGTCCCAAAGCCTCTCTACTCAGAACATTGTTTGCCATGTGACTGTGGTTGCCATGGTAGTTCAGAATCATACAACATTAATAGTAGCCTGAATAAGAAAAAAAGGGAAAATGGTAAATATAAACATTCGTTTTATAGGCTGCAAGAGTGATTGATGTTGAAAAGGCACACCTGTTTCTATTTTGTTATAAGATTGCTGGTTTAATCTTGACAGAATACTATTCTTCCTTGAATTTGTAAATTTCAATTTCACGGGATTTATAATCTATAAATAGAGCTGGGATTAACACAGTGTTGATTCATTGTGCTCTGTGGTGGGGTTCGGGTGTAATTATGGAAATTTCTGGATGGAACAAAAATCACAGCAGGAATTCCGGATGGAACGCTCGAGGCCGGAGAGACACGCGACATTCCGTGCCTGAATGCCAAATGAGGCAAGTGTTCTGCGGAACAGTTTTGAAAAGTTTACTCAACTCTAACATAAACCAACATATTTAGCACAAGGATATTGCACTATTTGTCAGTTGAAATAAAGCCACAATACAAATCCATAAATATGCACATGTAGGTCTATGGAGCTCATTGACAAAGAGCCCCTGAAACACGATATATAAGAACTTGGTATAAAAACCAGTGAGCTCGTTCCATATCAAGGTGCACACTCCTCCTTGGGAGCAGCCTAAGCCGTTGACAGTGAGACTGGGGACAGCACGTGGCTTAGTGGTTAACACTTCTGCCTCACAGCACTGGGGTCATGAGTTTGATTCCCGACCATGGCCTTATCTGTGAGGAGTTTGTATGTTCTCCCAGTGTTTGCGTGGGTTTCCTCCGGATGCTCTGGTTTCCTCCCACACTCCAAAAACATACTGGTAGGTTAATTGGCAGTGATTAAATTGCCCTTAGTCTGTCTGTGTGTATGTTAGGGAATTTAGATTGTAAGTTCCAATGGGGCAGGGACTGACGGGAATGAGTTCTCTGTACAGCGCTGCGGAATTAGTGGCGCTATATAAATAAATGATGATGATGGATGCATCCCACTAAAGCCCATCCTCTGACTCCTGTACTACTATTAGAAGTCTTACCATCCTGTAAGCTCTTATGAGCACGGCTCTCTCCCCTCCTCTCTTCAATGTACCAACTATGACTGGAGCTTTTGGAGTCTTGGTATTATTCGTCTATTGTTCTGTACTATTTTACCCTATATGGTCTACTGTTTGTATTATGTACCGCGCTGCGGAAATCTTGTGGCTTCCTATAAATAAAGGGTAATAATGATAATACCACCGTTTTCTAATAAAAAAATGTTTCCTGTTTCTTACTCTTGGTGTAGTCTTATTTATGGCTATTGATAGGTCACGAGAGTCAAGGGAGATTGTGAATGTTTCCATTACACGTGTCACTTAGTCGGTGTGAAATTTTATTGGTACATTTCCCAGAGTGCACCGAGAAATCCGCCAATGGCCTAAGCTTTTAACGAGAGCCGTTCTACGGAGAGAAGGGCATTTTCCACCTGTAATACAACAATACAGTGTACCGTGTCCTGTGTAAGAAAATACAAAAATAATTAAAACAAGGGTCCGCATCCTCTACTCCCTAAATCCTCAACTAGAACTAGACAGTTTGAGCTTGTTCCATGTAGAATAGTGAGACCATAAGCCTGGATCCCCCTGGTATATATAACCAGTGTGAGGCTGAACAATTCAAGTACCCCCTTGGAGCAGGGGAGGGCTGGCAGACTTAAGCCCGGGGGCAAGCACACAGCACTGCCCCATAAGTAGCGGCCCATCCTTAAAGGGTGGTTTTTGGTGCAATATATATTTATCTATATACAAAGAGACTATTTGTGTTGCTTAATCCATATATATATATATATATATATATATATATTTATGCCCAGGCCCAGAGCTGGATTAAGGCTCTGGGGGGCCTGGGCACTTTAGACAGGGTAACCCCCTATGATGTAACATGGTTACCATTTTAGAGAAAAATACACAGGCAATACTGTGTGCACTACTGTTAGGTGCACACAGTTCTGCCTTCACGAGCAATACACCGTGAAGTGGGACATACCTCCCAACTGTCCTAAGCAAAACAGTCACCCAAATTCGGGACTGTACCACCAGATTCAGGATAGTTGGCAGACTGTCCTGCTCTCTCCTACCTGTTCTTGTCACTGTCACCACCTGTGGCTGCTGGTTACTTTCGCTCTGGATCCTTGGAGGCCCTATTTGGTAAAAAAAAAAAAAATGGGTACATGAAATTTAGAAAACGTCAACAATCCCTGGCATTGAATCAGTATATCACAAACGTTTTATAATTAGGCCCCCCCTTCTGCCCACATGCTTTAGTCACACATGCCCCCTCTGACCCCAGCATCTTTAGCCACACATGCCCCATCTCTGCCTCCAGCACCATTATCCAAACATGCCCCCCTCTGCCCCCAGCACCATTAGCCACACATACCCCCTTCTGCCCCCAGCACCTTTAGCCACACATGCCCCCCCTCTGCCCCAGCACCTTTAGCCACACATGCCCCCCCTCTGCCCCAGCACCTTTAGCTACACATGTCCCCCCTATACCCTGCAGCTTCAATCGCATATGCCCCCCCCTTTACACACGCTAACTCCCCCATCACAGTACCCCTTCCTCTTACCTTTTTCTACACGAGTGGCTCCAGGGACAGAGAGAAATGCTGCGGCTCCTGCACACTGACCATAGAGCTCCATCAGCCCCGCCAACACTTCATACCATGTGACCACTGCGGTCACATGACCTGATGATGTAACCTGCTACTGAGATGCGATGGAGACAGCCTTTGCGGTCTTGTGCAGGGGCTGTCACATCGCAGAGTACCCAGTGTGGGGGCATCATCCATTCACAGAATATTGTACTACAAGCTGTAGTACTACAAGCTGTAGTACAATATTCTATGAATGAATGATGCGGCTGCTGTGAGTACTCTGCGATGTGACAGCTCCTGCACAGACCGCAAAGGCTGTCTCCACTGGACCACCACTGGACCACCACTGGACCACCACTGGACCACCACTGCATTACCACTGGACCACCGCTGGACCACCACTGGACCACCACTGGACCACCAGGCGGCCCAACATAGAATTCTATCGTCCTGCCCGGGGGGCATCTGCCCCGCCCCACGGCCCAGCACGCCTCTGCCTAGGAGAGTTTATCAAGGGATGTAGGGGGACTAGGGTAATTAAAAAGATAGTGACCCCTGATTTGACAACCCCATTGGTCTCTATATATTTAACAGAGGGCCCTATAACTGCGCATTATACCAAAAAGTGGAAAAAAATATATATATTTAGAAATAAACTCCCCACAACCCTCATTCACCACTTTAATAAATAAAAAAACTGAGTTGCAGTTACATTGGTTGGCTACAAGTGAGATAAACAAAAACAAGTAAATATATATACCACATTGTAAAACGGAAATCAATTAACCAATCACCATTGAGTAAAACTACGGCTCGGCACGTTGGC
This sequence comes from Mixophyes fleayi, assembly GCF_038048845.1. NCBI lineage: Eukaryota > Metazoa > Chordata > Amphibia > Anura > Limnodynastidae > Mixophyes > Mixophyes fleayi. The sequence continues at coordinate 139,886,144 of NC_134408.1, forward strand.
TTTCTCCAGCTCCGTTTGTTTTTCTGCTTGTGATCATCTAACAAACTTCCTAATATTCCATCTACAGGATATGTACATAGCGAGAAAGTCTTGGAGACCTCTTGGGCTAGATTTACTAAGCTGCGGGTTTGAAAAAGTGGGGATGTTGCCTATAGCAACCAATTAGATTCTAGCTTTCATTTATTTAGTACCTTCTACAAAATGATAGCTTGAATCTGATTGGTTGCTATAGGCAACATCCCCACTTTTTCAAACCCGCCGCTTAGTAAATCTAGTTTTTTAGCTAAAGATCTGCAAGATCTAGTTTTTTAGCTAAAGATCTGCAAAAAATACATTTAAGATAATACTTCTGGGAGTCATAGAGGGTGCGACTGGGTAAGGGGATTTGTACTCACAGCATCCAACATAACAGTATTGCAGGAAACTCTCTTCACTGCCAGAAAGCACATAGTCTGGGAATGGAAAGTAACAAACGCACTTACTGCTTCTACATAGTGTAGATTGATTAATGAAGCTCTCCCAATGCAGAAAATTATCTTGTTGCATAGAGGCTGCCCTGATCAATGTGATATAACTTGGACCTCGTGGTTGACTAATCAGCAGACTAACTGTCATATGCAAGTTTTCCATGTGGCTAAATGTCTTTTGAGAATTTAACTCAAAGTCGCCTACTGTCAAGAGAATTTCTAGATGTTTTCCCCAGAGCCATCTTAACAACATTATGGGCCCCTGGGCAAAGCAGTGCACCGGGGCCCCTAGATATAGATATAGATATATAGATGTATACAGATACAGATATAGATATAGATATATAGAGATAGAGATAGAGATAGATAGATGTACTTGCTCAGTGACCCTTGAAGTTTTTTTTTGCAGGTTTATTTCTTTTGCAGGATTATTTATTCTCATTAAGAGCCGTGCCTATGGGACCCCCTTGCCCGTGGGGCCCCCGGGCAGCTGCCCATCGTGCCCAATGGAAAAGATGGCCCTGGTTTTCCCGGTCTCCCAGGAAAACAATGCAAACTCCCGCATTCTGCCCCCTTCCCTAATGAAGTGGATAATGGGCGGGGCATAACGACGAGAGTCACAGCAAAAGTGCGTCATCCTGGCTTATTGATGCAAGTTGCGCAGCCAACAAGTTTTTAATTGTTGCAGTTGCACCTGAGCCCTACTGTTGCTTCTTTTCCTCGTTATTGGCTTCACGTATGTCAAGATCCTGCAAAAACCTAGGTAGCCAAATCCATTCATTGTTTGGAGTAATTGATTTGTTAATTAAGGCCAGGCTGCACTGTAGACCTGTATATTGTCTCATTGTTATTTGTAGAGCACCAATCATATTACACATTGCTGCACAGAGAATGTGCTGCCAATCACTGCCCCATAGGAGCTTACAATCTAAATACCCTTTTATACACGCACATACTAGGGTCCACCTAGTCAGCAGTCAATTAACCTACAAGTTAGTCTTTGGACTGTAGGAGAAAACCAGAGCACCTGTAGAAAACCCATGCAATCTTGACACAGGGCCCTGGTCAGAATCCAAATAATGACCCCAGCGCTGTGAGGCAGCAATGCTAACCGCTGTGCCACTCTGCCATATAATGGAAACCATAAAATGCTTACGGTTAATAACATAATCAATAAACCTCAGTCTTAACCTTAACTCTTAAGTAATAAATAATAAAGACACTACACCAACTTGTTGGCAAATAACTTTTGTTTATTTAAACGTAAACCGAAGCTGCAATGGTGGCGGGAGAACACTGTACTCGACCTTGCCCATCAATAAGCGCACACTGTTTCTTACACTTAACGGGGGACAGCCGTCCCCAGGAATCCCGGAAACCGCACCCCTCTTGGCTAATCGTAATGCACCACAAGTCAGCACAGATGAGCTGTACTTGCACCGAACCTAAGCCACCTCTTCAAAGGGCACGAGTTCCAAAAGCCTGACTAACATTAATGTGTGCTTAACCACTTTGTTTATCCTGTACAGTGTTCACCTGCCACGTTAAAGGTTTCCCAGCTGCTGACCGACCGAATACCGAATACTTCTGTATTACCTCCAAGGTGGAACCACAAGACACATACCATACCAAGGCCCATTAACATGTGGTACCCAGTACATCCAGAGCTGAACCACAGCCCTCGTACCATACCACGGCCTTCACTCTCTGTTGTACCAGCATACCTCCGGGTTGACACCCGCACCATACCGCAAGCCCGTGCTGCGATCGGCTCCTCGTATCTCCAGCCGCCTTCCCCATTCCATTTTTAAATTGGCCCCTGCATACCTTGGCTATATGCACCGAAGCATGAGACTCTGCACTTTAACTGACAGCGAACACTTACCCCAGGACTCAGGGGATGGGCAGGAGGGCTTGCTGTCCTGTGCCACGAGACAACGAGATAACTCCACCCCAATCTTTCAGACTAAATCCTTACGCTCGCCCCCTCATGACACCAGACTGCACCTAAACCTCCTACTCTTTTTGTTAACCCCTTAGTTATCTGACTTGATTATGTACCCACCCAAAGCTTTTAGTTTCCCTCGGGCTTAGCTCATCCCTCAGTTTTCATTTCCAAAACACACCAACTGGTTCTGTATCAGTGGACTGGAGGATGCACCCAGTTCACAGGAGACTCAGCCCCAAACTAAAAAGAGGCACGCTGCAAAAGTATAGTCATTCACAGCAAAGCCAAACCTAATACCCTAGTGCCAGATTTTCTCCTCCAGTATCGGTCAGTATATCCTCATTTGTGACTTACATGCACCATGAGAAAGAGGGCACATGGGAACGGACTTTATTATATGTAAGAATTTTGTGTGTCTGAAGCTTTATTATTACATTGCTCAAAGTGCACACAGAGATGTCTTTCTCCTTCACCAAAGTGCAACGTAGAGGCGCAAAAAAGTACCCAATAAAAGTCTAATACAAAACACAAAGACCCCCAGCTCTACCAGCTCTAAGTTGGTGCAATGTTCTTTTGCAGAGTAGAAATGGGCGTAGGCTCCTCCGCACAGCCATGAACACCCCTAATAATGCACCCTCTCCACAGATCTTACATTATTACAGTAATCTCACTCTGCAAAGGAAATTTCATTTCAGCGCTGTTCCACAAAACTTCTTACTTTGTTAGGAACGCGCTCAGTGCAACCAACTCATCCTCTCTGTCGGTGCATTTTCTGCTGTGGCCAAATGTGGTCATTTTTGCTCCCTAAAAAGCCCTGTGCTCCAGCAGAACCCAGGAAGCACGGAGGGTCCAACGTTGGTTTGCACTGCGACATTTTCCACTTTTTCCATGGCCTCCAATGATTCCAAATCAGTAATACAAACAAGATAGTAAAATGCAAAAAGAAATACATTAAAATGCTTGTTAGTCATAAGACCCCTTTAAGACCACATTGGAGAAATCGATATGAGCTACAATCTGCATTTATAGATACAAACTATCTTCTTTACTATTAGGTATAGCAGAAACCACCATCTGCGCTACGCAACGTCAAATCGCTGAATGCTTTCAATTTACCTTTGCATTCAGCCCATTATGCACCTTCCACCCTCTTGTAATAACCACATGGAAATGTGGGTACAGTGAGCTTATTTGGGGTCTGACTACTTTAACAAGCTAAATAAAGAAGTGGAAGTTGCTCAATCAATTTATATGCTATAGCAGGTGCTTGAAAGGGTGGGGTTATCCTAAAAGAAACAAACACACAGAGAGATCCCCCAGCACATTGCTATAGCCAGCAACAGATCTGCCATTTCTACTGTAGACAAAAATGCAAAAGTCTTAGTTGCACTTATTTGCAAATGTATGTTAAAGCCACCCGCCAATCCACGGCGCTTTGCTAATAGGGTGGTCCTAACTCTAAACAATGAGAGTCCCATATATTTGGGCCATAGATATGTGTTTTTAAATTGAGAGCTAACTTACCAAAGAGGTACCCCAGAAGCCTCCAAATAGCAATCCAATGTCAGCACTCCCCCTCAGTTTCTGACACCAACATGCCTCACAGACAAATAAAGAAGTGGAAGTTGCTCAATCAATTTTTAGGCTATAGCAGGTGCTTGAAAGGGTGGGGTTATCCTGAAAGGAACAAACACACAGAGAGATCCCCCAGCACACTGCTTTCAGTCTTTTGCATTTCTATCTACAGTAGAAATGACAGATCTGTTGCTGGCTACAGCAGTGTGCTGGGGGATCTCTCTGTACTTTAACAAGCTGCTATGGACAGCACAGTGGCTAAGTGGTTAGCACTTCTGCCTCACAGCACTGGGGTCATGAGTTCAATTCCCGACCATGGTCTTATCTGTGCAGAGTTTGTATGATCTCCCCGTGTTTGCGTGGGTTTCTTCTGGGTGCTCCGGTTTCCTCCCACACTCCAAGAACATACTAGTAGGTTAATTGGCTGCTATCAAATTGACCCTAGTCTCTCTCTCTCTATGGGGTCTATTTACCAATGACCGCATAATATGAATGAAACTTTTCAATCCTCATCGCATCGATGCGGATTGAAAAGTTTCTCATATGTATTAAAAAATCAACACAGGAACAGCCGTTCCGAAAAACGGCTGCTCCTGTGAAGATTAACACTTACCTGTCATTGAAGTCTTCTCTTCTCCTCCCTCTGTGGTGCTGCTCGCCCCTCTTTCAATCCCTGTGCGCATGCGCCGACCAGTAAACTCGGGCATGCGCACAGAGATCCCTGTCTGACGGAACCTGAGGCAAGTGTGGAGGGATCACATGATCCCTCCACACATGCGCTGTGCAGCCCTGCTCGTCAGAGCAGCGCTGTTTTCAGTGAAACTTTTCAATTATGGTAATGTACGCCAGCTTCAGATGGCGCCAGCTTCAGATGGCGTACATTACCATGATTGAAAACTAAGTATCAGTCATTGATACATAGCGTTACTGAGCACTTCCCATACACTGTTATGGGGAGTGCTCAGTTAACCGATGAGAGAAGCAAAGCAGCAGATATCTGAGATATCTGCTGCGATGCTGCAATAATACATAGTAATTTAGTGGTAAGTCCCCGAAAACTGCTGTTTTCGGGGATTTACCTCTAAATTAGAGGGGAGAGATCTTTGATAAATACGCCCCTATGTCTGTCTGTATGTGTTAGGAAATTTAGACTGTAAGCTCCAATGGAGCAGGGACTGATGTGAGTGAGTTCTCTGTACAGCGCTGCGGAATTAGTGGCGCTATATAAATAAATGGTGATTATGATGGTGTCTAAATAAAGTTTGCAGAGTCCCTCGTTATGGATTTTCTTTTATGTCGCAATGCAGAGAACGCGGCACTTCTAAATAATTATGACGACAACCCTAATACTCGTATAGAATTACTAGATGACATTTATGCCATACTGTTGAAGCCCATAAACTGTCCTAGTCCTGCTCTCCGTAATCGCTATGACAGCTCTGCCTCCACCGGGGGGTCCTCTTAAATCTGGAACAGCCGCCCATCAATCCTTGATCTATGCTACGGAGCAGCGTGATATCATATTAATGCTTGTTGCTGCAAACCACCTCAAACTATCTGTACGGGAGAAAAAAAGAAAAAATACATTGTGCATTTGCCAAAAATAATTAAAGTGTACGCGTTACATCTGCCAACCAATGTAGCAATAACGTGTCAAGTTTCTCTACTAATGCAACATTCAGCTATTAGCTTTTCCAATGCAACTGGCAAAACTCCATCCGAGTCCCATCATCCGCTAATGTCGCAGGTATCTCTGGTGTCCGAACAATCTCTTTGCCCTGTTCCTTAGTTAGCAAATAACTTTCTTTTTTTTTTTAGTAGCTTGAAACTCATTTGCCAGTAATTGTCCTGAATTTTTTTTGCGTGCCAAAAAAACTGAACTTATATAACAAGGTAATGTCAACAATGAAAAACTGCATGATAAAATCCCATCCAAAAGTGAAAAATGCTAATTTTGTCTCATTTAACAGCTGGATACAGAAATGCTCATTAGTTTTAAGAGGGTTAATCTTTTTAACTTTTGCATATTGATATGCCAATTATGCCTAATTGTACAAGAGGCATCAGTCAAGGTAATAGTGCAGAAACACATGAAAGTTATTAAGTATATCCCAACATGTAATAAAGTAGGTGTTAATTGGTAGCTGAGTTCTGCAGGCTATTGAGGTGGATAATTCATTGCGTAATGGATCACTTGTAATTTCTCGACATAATTCCTTTTTCAGGCTCACGCTGTGATGTTTTCATGCTTGTCAAAAAAACAACTGCAGTCGGGCGCCTTTTGTTAAACACAGGCAATATAATATGTTTGGCTTCATTAAATATACTTAACTTTTAAACTTTTTCAAAGGTATTTTTCTCGATCAAATAACGCTGTCAAGAGAGGATCTTCTAAACATCGAACGTCGTTTAACCGAAGTACATTATATTTTTTTCTCATCAAGACTTTTTTGCCGCTAAATGGTATTTTCTAACAATTGCCGGTGTAAAACATATATTTGTAGAAGATGGGTTCTGAAGAAATAGGTCACTTTGACAATTAGGGAGTTTCACAACGATTCTCTTAATTATCTATTTTTGTCTGTTTATCGGATGCTAATGTTTGTACAGCACAAGTGCGCACTATATATTTGTGTAAATATACACTCGAGATTTGTGGTGCTGCGGTATACAAGCAACTTTGTTCAGCACATGGTGAACGCAGCCTGACTGAGTCTTTGGTAGAGATCATTGCATTTTCCCGCAGCCCCCCTTCTCTGGAACGACCTCCCTCGTTCCATCCGTCTCTCTCCTACTCTGTGCTCCTTCAAACGTGCATTCAAAACTCACCTCTTCCTCAAAGCATACAAACCATCTACTTAACCCCCATCTCCTCCCTTTAGCTCGTCCTCCCTTCTCTCCTCTTACCTCAACTGGCTCCTCTTGTGCCTGGTTAGTTTACCCTCCCTTAGGATGTAAGCTTGTATGAGCAGGGCCCCCTCCCCTCCAACATACCTGTTCTTCCACTCCGTCTTGACTGGCCAGAGTTTCTGAAGTATTGGTACTTTTTGTTCATTGTTCTGTATGGTTTCACCTTGTATAGTCTACTGTTAGTATTGTGTGCGGTGCTGCGGATACCTTGTGGCGCCTAACAAATAAATGATAATAATAATAATATATAATATCAGTGGCCAAATTGGGTTGGTATATGGGGATATGTCCTTCTGTCTTCATTGATCACATTCCAATTGAGGAAGTGGGGGGGTTTACGGGGCTATGTCATACCGCCACTTCTCCTACTGCCTTCATTGTAGCTCTATCACATTACAGTCACTTATATTTTGCTTGCCGCCACTTCTAAATTTCCACTTCGACAATCGTGCTCAAAACTGGCAAGGTGCAACGTCAAACCATTTTTGGTGGCTTTCTGTGCCTATATTGATGCAAAAATGCCTAGATTTAAGAGCATACATTTGCAAGGCGAGATGGCGGAAATCTCAGAGGTGCAGAAGTTTATGCCTGTTTGATGGGAGAAATTGGGTGAAGCAACGACATTCCTTGCCAAGCGTAAAGTAGACACATTTAAGTGCATTTACATTTGCAGACCTGTACAAAGACAATATTTTTCTGAGGAGAGAGATTAATAAAACGGGATAAAAGGAGGGAGTGCGTGTTTTTAAGGGTAGACTTTGCTCTGCCAAAGGACGCACAGAAGTTTCCTCTGCTCAAAAACGCTCAGAGATGGGAGAGATTGGGGGTAAATGTATCAAGCTAAGAGTTTTCCGGTGGGTTTGAAAAGTGGAGATGTTACCTACAGCAACCAATCAGATTCTAGCTATCATGTGGTAGAATGTACTTAATAAATTATAGCTAGAATCTGATTGGTTTTTCAAACCCGCCGGGAAACTCTCAGCTTCATACATTTACTCCTGGGTCTCTATGCTTTTGGTGGGAGTCCTTTTGAAACTTCCAGTTGCACTAAAAGTGCATTTTCAGGTGCAATTCTATCAATGTAATAAAACATTCAAACACGCAGAAGTAACCCATGTAATAAAGTTCTGATATACCCTTACTCTCGTTATTAATTTCGGCTAAACCTAACAGGATTTAAGCAGAAAAACAGAAATGATATATAAAATGTAATTGAATAGATATCACGGATATAAACTGGATATATTATAAGCCCAAATAAGGGCTTAGATAGAATTGAGAGAAATAATCACAATAATTAATTAATTAATTAATGACAAAAGTCAGTGATTTATATGGATGGCAGATGTCATATTATATATCCATAGTACATGCAGCTATATGCAGGGGACTGATTATACAATAAGCTCACTAGTCTGCAGCATAGGGTGCAAGGTTTTGGGAGGAAGGGGGTCAAGATTTTTTGGGGTTGCAAAATTGTGACAGGGAGAGGTATAAACTGAAATTAATTTTAAAATATAAGAGATTAACTGTTCTCCAAAGTAAAAAGAAAAAATGGGGAAAAGTGTAGTAAGGTTTGAATTTTGATGTATTCCCATGGTAAGCGCTGAAGACCATGAGTCATCCTAGGGCCGGCGCTTGAGTATAAGCGAGTAGGAGTGACAAGGATGGCGGCAGGCGCAGGCGTGACAACCACCTCCCCCCCCTTCACCCTCAGTAGCGCTCGTTAACACCTACATTCCGCTATACGGTTCAAATGTTAACAAAAATGGAATGAGTGACAAAGATTAACTTGCCCCATTTAAAAAGCCAAGTGGAACTGAGTTACATAAACACACAAAGTTAAAGTTGATGAGGGGGTGAATGAAGCCGGATTTTAAGTTAAGGACGAGTTTGTTTTAGTTTTAGCCTAGTCGTGGAACGTGAGGGGGGTGCTAGGAGTGTATTAGCCAAGGGCGGCCTGAACCCTTAATCAGGCCCTGGCTACGTGGGACTTTGTTTGGGACTTTGTATCGTACTCATGTAAGGTATATTGTGAATTTAAAGTGAAAGAAGAGATTTCACCTGCTGCTTCATGAAATTTGTTTTTTTTTTTCGATTTGCATTTTTGGGGTATACCATTTGGTTACACAGTATATATATATATATATATATATATATATATATATATATATTTATATATATATTGTAACAAAAAGAGGCATTTAGCTGGCAATATGCAGAGAAAGCAGGGAAGTAGAGTAAAACATTGGCACAGTTATGTACCTAGGTGGAGATTAAACCAGGTAAAATCATATGTGTAGTTTAAAATTGGTTTACTTACATGATTTAAAAGCTGCTTCCTCTTAGCAAACAGACAGGGTGGGTCTGATAGTCTAAACAGAGCCAGGGATGGGCGTTTCCTTTTAAAGAGAAGGTGGGTGTGTCACCTGTCCATCAAGCTAGGCCTGTGGGAGGAGTGTCAGGTATAAAACCCTGATTGTTTCATTGTTCAGAGAGATAAACGCTGGGCTAGCTGGCTGATCTGGACAGAGAGCTGGACTATGTATAGTAAGCGTTGAGGGTCTCCATAATTGTTGTGCAAGTATACGGTGTCAAAACATTATTACCAACCTGACAATAAAGAAGCATAAAAAGGAAGAAGTTGTACACGTGTGCTTCTGCAGTAGCGGGCTCTTGCCACAATATATATATATGTATATGTATATGTATGTATATATAGATATATATGTATATATATGTGTATAACATCTTTGATGGGGTTCAAAACAGACACAAAAAAGACACCAGACCATCAAGTTCAACCTATTTTAGATCTCCAGCGATCCTACACTAATATTTGACATTGATCCAGATTAGGCAACCGCCAAGATCCATTTAAAGTACACAATATGTGTTCCATATACTATGTCTACTAAATGTTTTTTCTTTTGGGTTTACTCATTTGTATGGAATAATTTACTGCACCCACCCAAGGTTGCAATCTGTGTTTACAATATCTGTATGTGTTGTGTTTTATATTTGACCTAAACAGTAATAAAACTACAAGGGTCTCATTCTATAGAATTGACTTCTTTTTTCACCTTGTGCCACTAGGGGACCCCTACTATTGTATCATCGTTATAATCTAAGGGTTGGGACTTCCCTTTAATCCTTGGTCCCCCAAGCTGCCCTTTCTTTACATCCACGTCAAAGGGAGCGCAAACCACATTTTTCTCTTCCGCTATATATTTAATAAAACTTATGGTTCCAGCTGCACCTCTGGCTATTCACTACACCAATCCAATACTATGATTACTCTACTACGAGAGGGAAGACGGTCAAGATTAAAGGGCATTTTTTCTAACAAGATGGACAAAATCCTAGAACCACAAATTAGTGAGAATACTTTCGGCGAGAACTTTCTGAGATTTGAACATTTACTCATACAGGAACATAATGGTGGGAGGCTACCACACTCTCAAAATATATAGAGAGGAAGATTATCTCTAGGGGACTACGGATTAAAAAGCCACCCACCTTTAATTAGAAAAATACCCAGTTCATGAAAGCATGGAACGATACCCTAGACTCCTGCTCATTTTTGTTAATGAGATTAATTATTGCAGACAGGGAAACCTCATTAAAAAAGATTGAGGAACAAATTAATCTTATTCAGGAGAAATTCAAGCCCTTACAACATCTGGAAGACTACAGTAATTAGGAAAGACTTACTTTGAACAAACTTAAAGGTATTGAAGTGGAGATTATTAAAAATAAGGGAAAAATTTTTTTGAGAGACATTAGAGACTATGACCTTAACGAATCAACCCCCTCAGATTTGACCCGGGGTCACTCACACGGAAGTTTAACTTTAAAAATAGACATATAACACCTAATAGAAGGGGATACGCTAGAAGCAGTTATCCCAAAAAGAGGTTTCATAAATCCCCACTTATCAAAACTATTCCTAAGAGAGGCTCCTCTAAGAGGATTTATAAACCATTTAACGATAGAAATTTAGGGAGTCCACTCAAAACATCGCCCCAAAAGAAAAGGGACTAGTCTTCTAAGGTCTAAGAAGGCATAAAAAAGGGTAAAGAAACTTACCAGAGAGAAGTCACGGACCTACAGTCTGGACTTCTTGGAGAGATTGGGGCAGGCTGACTATCAGAATAAGCATCATCCCAATATAGAATTAGATACCAAAGAAAATCTAGATCTTTTTTTTAGAACTGGCCCAGAGGTGACCGATTCTGGGAGACACTAGGGGGTATATTTACTAAGCTGCGGGTTTGAAAAAGTGGGTATGTTGCCTATAGCAACCAATAAGATTCTAGCTGTCATTTGGTAGAATGCGCTAAATAAATGAAAGATAGAATCTGATTAGTTGCTATAGGCAACATCCCCACTTTTTCAAACCCGCAGCTTAGTAAATCAAGCCCTATATCTCCAAAACATATTCCACCAGACCTGTCTGACCTGACTGTGGGCAGACTAAAAACAAGGAAAAGACCAAGGGCTAGATTTACAAAAACTGCGGGTTTGAAAAAGTGGAGATGTTGCCTATAGCAACCAATCAGATTCTAGCTGTCATTTATTTAGTGCATTCTACCAAATGACAGCTAGAATCTTATTGGTTGCTATAGACAACATCTCTACTTTTACAAACCCACAGTTTAGTAAATCTAGCCCAAAAACCATTAGAGGAGGAAGAGGAGGAATAACTAGGAGGGGCCAGATCAAAGATAAGAAAATTTCATCCACTAACAAAGGTATTTTCAACCTGAGTAACGTTGATCTGACCAAACCACAGATAGAAGTGTCAAGTAAAGGATTAAAATTCACTCCAGACCAATCATTGAATAAATTTGATACGTATATTAATTTACACCAATTCATTCGAAAACGAACCTTTAAAAAATATTTCGCTATGCCCAAGATAGAGGAGGAAAATATGCCTGTGATAAACCAACAAGATGAAAATATTGAATATATATACGGACAAATTTAAAAGGAAAATCTAAATTTTACCCTAGCCATTTAAAAGGACCATTTATCACTACATTTCAGAAACTGGTAGAGGAAGACTTAGATCGCCTCCCCATACATCACCAATCTGGAAGAAGCTCCAACCTAAGTAAAAAAGAAAAAAAGAGCATTGAAAGAACTAAGAGATAACCATGATTTAATTATCAAACCAGCGGACAAGGGTGGGGGCATCACCATCCTTGATAAGAAAGATTACCTAGAGGAGCTTAACAGACAGCTCAACGTCACCAACACCTATGAACGCCTTCCCAATGACCCAACAAAACTGTATCAGGAAGAGATATTGAATTTCCTCACATCAGCTTTTGAGAGAGGCGCACTCAGCAAGGCCAAACTAGATTTTTCTCTACATCAAGTTTCCAAGATTACCAGTTATATATCAACTTCCAAAGATTGACAAAACCCTCGATCACCCATCAGGTAGACCTATTGTGTCCTGTTCATTTGGACAGGCACCAGAGTGAGCTGGATTTGTTTTGAAATACATTAATCAAAACAACCTCAACTTGCATTTTACGGCCAACTTTATTGATCAAATGGTTCCATTTTTAGATCTGGAGATTTACATAGAGGATGGCAAAATTGAGACCAAAACGTTTTTTCAAAAAAGTAGACTCCAATTCTTACATCCTCTCCACCAGTAGCCACCATAAGAACTGCATTCAAAATATACAACACTATCCCCCCTAAAATAACATCCCAAAAAAGCACCTGGCTAGGGAAAAAAGAAAAAAGGATTTTATTATTGTAATAGGTGCCATGCATGTAAAATAGGCCGTATCCACAATACCAAACCCATCACCTCCTACATCTGCCACACCACTGGGGAGGAACATACTGCAAACAGTAAATTAACCTGCGATAACACAGGGGTTATATACTTGTTACAATGTCCCTGTGGTTTACAATACATTGGAAGAACAATCAGAAAACTTCATATAAGAATAGCTGAGCACCAGAGAAACATTAAGAAAGGTTTTGACAAACATAGTGTCTCCAAGCACTTTCTTATCCATCACATTTAGGATCCCTCCCTACTCCACCTTATGGGAGAAAAACAAGTGGATAGACCATGGAGGGGGGGGGGGGGGCTGATATCAGATTGATATCACAAGAAGAATTAAAATCTATTTTCAACCTTAAAACCTTAGCCCCAAAGGGTTTAAACATAGATTTTGCGCTGAGCCAGTTTCTATGAACCTTGCCTTTACGTGATTCTTGCATATGAAATTGCAATGTTTTCATGTACTGTATCTAGATATTCATTTCTTTTCGACACTATGATATCAGTTTTTTCAATTTAATCCTCTGTCACAATAATGTCTTTTTGAAAGTTTGAGAGAAGTCATATGAAAAGTTCAGTCTGTTTCAAGATTTACTATATGGTATTTGCAATACTGCATATTTATGAATGATCCATCTTTATTTATGTACTATATTTATGAATGAATAGTCACCATTCATTAACCAATCATGAAACAGTCCACCTTCCCGGGCGCCTTTAAATACCTGTCCACTATTCCTTGAACAATATTATCCCTGAGGAAGCCATTGGCGAAACGCGTAGGTTATACCGCTGCACTCTGCTCTTTATACGTGCTCCGTATTGGAGCTAACAGAGGAACGGATTTCTATCTCTCCTCTTCTGCATGCGCACATCCGAAAGAAGGGACATCGGAAGAAAGAGGCATCACATCAGCCCTTACAGGGTAAATCCTCTTCCTTATAACGCCCCAACACCACAGATGTGGACTGGACTTTATCTCCGCTGAGAATTAGAGGAGATACTTTTGATACCCACTGCATATCCGCTATATGAGACTACATTTGGAGGTTTGAACCTTTGTTTTATGTTACCCCAGACTTTTCATTTGGCTTGAACAGAGACTGCCATACTGGGATTCTGTATAACAATTGGATCTGTTACAACTGTATTTAACCAATCGATTGGCTCAATTGACATTATACATTTGAGTGTCTATTACTACCTTATCCATTCAGGATTTAATTTTTCTCTCCTATGGACTTTTGTTTTAGTTCAGACTAGAGGATTCATCTAACAGTCTATGAGAGCCATTGAATGTACACAATATGCATGCCATTTACTATGTCTACTATATGTTTTTTCTTTTGGGTTTACTCATTTGTATGGAATAATTGACTCCACCCACCCAAGGTTACAACCTGTGTTTACAATATCTGTATGTGTTGTGTTTTATTTTTGACCTAAACAGTAATAAAACTACAAGGGTCTCATTCTATAGAATTTAATTCTTTCATCACCTTGTGCGCCAAGGGGACCCCTACTATTGTATCCCTGGATACACTTTTCCGCTAAAAATTTGTCTTTCTTAAACATATCTATTGAATCTGCCATCACAACCTTCCCTGGCAGTGAATTCCATATCTTGACTGCCCTTACTGTAAAGAACACCTTCCTTTGCTGGTTGTGAAACTTCCTCTCCTCTAACCTTAGGGGGTGTCCTGTGTATAGACCTTGGGGTAAAATGTTCCCATGAAAGTTCTCTGTATTGACCCTTCATGTATTTGAACAGAATAGTCATATCTCCTCTTACACTCCTTTTTTATAGAGTAAACATGCCTAAACTGGCTAACCTTTCCTCATAACTTGATGACTCCATAACCTTTATCAATTTTGTCGCCCTTCTCTGAACCCTTTCTAGTTCCAAATTATCTTTTTTATAGAGTGGTGCCCAGAACTGTACTGCATATTTAAGATGAGGTCTTACCAACGATTTATACAGTGGCAAAATTACACTGTCTTCCCTTGCATCTATGCCCCTTTTTATGCATGCCAATACTTTATTTGCCCTTGCAGCTACTGCTTGATATTGAGCACTATTGCTAAGTCTACTGTCTACGAGCACTCCCAAATCCTTTTCCATTATAGATTCTCCTAAGTTAATTCCATTTAATTTATAGATTGCATTCTTGTTTTTGATCCCTAAATGCATAAGCTTACATTTATCTATGTTAAACCTCATATTTCATTTGGCCGCCCAATCCTCCAGTTTATTTAAGTCCCTCTGTAGAGAAGCTACATCTTGCTCTGATTTTATTACCTTACAGAGTTTAATGTCATCTGCAAAAATAGAAACGTTACTCTCTAAACCATCACCAAGGTCATTAATAAATATATTAAAAAGGAGTGGCCCCAGCACAGAACCTTGAGGTACTCCACTTACAACTTTTGACCAATTAGAAAATGTTCCATTTATCACAACTCTCTGTTCCCTATTCTCTAACCAGTTTTTGATCTAAGTACAAATGTTGTTTACTAGACCCAGTTCCCTTATTTTGTAAACCAACCTCTTGTGCGGCCCTGTATCAAAGGCCTTTGCAAAATCTAAGTAGACCACATCTACTGTGCTGCCCTGGTCTAAGTTCCCACTAACTTCCTCATAGAAACAAATTAGATTAGTTTGACATGACCTATCCCTCACAAATCCATGCTGAACCCCACTAATAATAATTATTGCGCACCAAGTAATCCTGAATACTATCCCTTAATATACCTTCCAGTAGTTTCCCCACTATTGATGTCAGGTTTACAGGTCTATAATTCCCTGGCACCACATCTGCTATTCTATGCTAATTTTTGAGTTTAGCTCCATAAGAACCCTTGGGTGTATGCCATATATATATATATATATATATATATATATATATTTTTTTTAGTTTAGCTCCATAAGAACCCTTGGGTGTATGCTATATATATATGTATATATATATATATATATATATCTATATATATATATATATATATATATATATATATATAGGCGTGTTTGTGTGTGTAAGGTATTATTTCCTGGAGAAAAACAGAAATGTTTTATTCAATGACAGGGGTGGTTGTAGAGTAGGCAGAGGTTGGGCCTCGATTCGTCCCATTTACACCTTTGCACGGCGCCCTATGGACTTTTTCACCTGACCATAAACTTAGGCGCACATCCGGTTTGCGGAGACATCTCCCATAAATGGAACTTCGAGATAGCGGCACTGGTGCAAAGCCAAAATGATTTGCGGTTCGCATCCTGTGCGCTTCATAAACAACTTCCACAATTTTTGAAACAGAGGAAAGAGCCAAAATTCATACAAGGTGCATTCAATGTCCTTTTTTTAGTGAAAACAAAAAAACAGTGATCTTTATTGAAGATCCGGTCAATGCATTAAATATCTTGGATGCATATGAACCTTAATAAACACATTAACAATCTTAAAATATTTTTGTCTGAGATAATTGTACCATCATCAATCATCATCAACATTTATTTATATAGCGCCAGCAAATTCCGTAGCACTATACATAGAGAAGGAGCTGCGTTTACTTCAGTGTATGGTGGATTATAAGTAAGAATAAATATATTGGCAATCATGACAGATCTTTGATTATTTTAGCAGTGAATAATCCAGGAAAATCGAGTTAATTCTAAAAAGAAACTCACTGCAATAAATGCTGCTTCATCTGTAGATGAAAAACATGGAATTATGAGACATATGTAATATAAGTAACGTACAGTCTACACAATGACTTAACATGTATCTCCTATTCCAGTTAGGTAAATCAATTTCTAGACATAGTACTCATGATATATAATATTATTTTGCCCGATGGACTTAATTTTCTAACGATTAATTCAGTAATATTAATGATTTAAAACTGAACCAAGGCATCCAAAGCTGATTCCAAAACTAAACCTTTGTATTATCCAAATAAGTCAGATATATAAACTTCCTGCCATAGAGACACATTACACAACGTGTTTCTATGCCAAGGGAAGAGAAGGGGCGATCGGAATTCCAAGGACATTCCAATTCAATGGATGGACTCCCGTTCAACCAATCAAAAACCAGTGAACGTGAGCAAGTATTTTTCATGCATTCCGAAGGACTACTTTTAATTTAGTTTAGTCTTGATCAATGCATGAAAAGACAGATCTTTATCCATGCATGGGGATACACTCACTTGACTAAATCGAAAATAAGTCTAAAGTATTCTATTACATTTAAATTTCAAATTAAGGTCTAAAATTGAAAACACTAACCAGACTAGTTTCCAGTTCCTTCAATAGTTACATAGTTATGTATAGAATGAGGCTGTTACAGATCCTCAAGCTTAACAATTTCTAATCTCTAGATAAACAGAATTCACCAGTGCCAAATAAACTCACAGATATACGAATATATTCAATATGTACGATAGACGAATGTCCTAGCGCTCTGCGAGCTATGGGTCCTGCCATGTCTATTTTACTAAGATAGATTTAAAATAAGCAATTAAAGTGATATTCTTTATTGGCTGATTTAGAGAACAATTATAAGATGAGTTGGGTCTCTTCATCCGGTATAAATATTTGTAATTATAATCTGTTCAGTTACTTAATATAGGGAAATCTCTTTGCTGTTATCAGGGACTAACACAACATAACCCGTGTAGGATAAACTGGGTCCCCAAAAGATATTTTGGGCCCTGGTACAGCACCTTCTTGGGAACCCGGAGCTGCTTAAGGGGGCGTGGCCACACCAGTTTGGTGGCTCCTCCCACCACACTGGCAGGACAGGGCCCTCAGGCTCCACCCCCTCTCCGAGCCCCTGAGGATAAAGCCAGTTTGAAAAGATCTTGCAGGTTATTCACTAAGATGAAACACAAATGCTATTTTGGATGCAATCATAATAAAGGTTGGGTCCCGATACTGTATTCACTCTAACAAACAGGACACATGTACGAGCAGGAGATGCAGTGGGTGGGGTTACAACATCTTGAAGACAATGCCAGCACAGTCATTTTAACAGCAGCACTGATTATTTCAGATCTACCATATACTTGCATGTCTATGTGTAGACCAGTTCCAAGTGGAGGTGTCTAGGTTACCATGTAGACAATTTGGTCATCTATACGATAACAGCAGCTAAGAATTGTGAGGATCCAGTGACATAACACTGGCATATCAAAAGCACCTGTGTGTACAAGCCCTTAATAGGACACGCGACTTTGCAAAGTACAGCTTCAAGCAACGACATTACAGAAATGAATTAGACTACTAATTTTGCACACACAAAAAACTATTTCTGTTATCTGGCCATTGAATACATATTTCTGTCTTTGCCCTCAAGACGTCTTTCAGCAAAGATTGTGAATCATTTATTTTAGGATTCTCACTGGGTGGTTACGTACTGGCATTAAAAATGGGCCATTGGCAGTGTTTGACATGAGGTGTGTAACCAGGGTACACCTGTGTTCAGGGAGGAAGAGTAGGGGGAAAGAAGAGCGGAAAGAGCAGACAGCCTCCGAATGACGCAGCTCTGCCAAAACCGCTTCAAGCAGAAGTGAGTTTGGGGTCATTGGAACTAATAGGTTTCAACTCCTATACCCATTTATTTAATTTTAATAGCATTAAAAAATGCCGGTGAGAGGATGATAAGAGGATAAACACCAGTATGTAACTGTCCTTAAGGCTACATTAACTCATATCTTCAAATTGCACAACATATGGTATAGCATAGGCAAACCGAGGGGGGGGGTTCTAGTGCCTGGAAACTCCCTTTCAAGCCTGGGGCACTGTATAATTGAGGTGGCTGGACCCTGCCCCCGCTTCACACGGCTCTGCTTGAAAAGGGAGAGCTGCATGCACCTAACAGTAGTGCACGCAGCATTGCCCATTTATAGTATGGGGATAGGAAGAGTTGGAGAGCAGCCAAGCACTGTCTAAAATTATAGCTACGCCCCCATGCATGCTGGTCACGCCCACTGGTGGCATGGTGTGGGAACCCCCCTCTACAAATCCTATGTTTGCCCCAAAGTGACATGGTACCAGAAAGGTTTCAACCCCTTGGTAACATAAAGCGTTGGAATCTATTCAATGCGGCTTTAAATCTGATAATTTGGTCATACAATTGTTACAGAGTTTGTGAAACTAACTCTTGATTATATAATCACCCAAAGTTCTAAATGTGTATTTCATATATATCAATAACAATGACAAGAGCTCTCCTACCTGCTTAGTGACCTCTCCGGGATCGATGAGGACCATAGATTTGGTCTGGCTCAGTCGATCATGTTGTAAATTTGCATTCTTGATCCTCATCTGAACAGAACCGGCATTTATGACCGTTGGCAGCTTCTCTTTAAAGGCTTCACTCGGTTCCTTCATTTAAACAAAACACAACAGATACAATAGATGTAAACAAACTTACCAATGGGCATTTATCATATATACTTTCAGTAGGTGTAAGTACACCAGCAGCTTCAAATAATAAGGGACTATATACTAAATTGGACTAACCGTTCATGCTGTTCAGGTCTCCTTACTAAATCACAAGGAAAATAATTAGTACTAACTGTGGAACTTTTAAAATGAGCCAATCAGTAATGAACTCACCTCCTGTCATATAACTTTAACTTTTCTTGATACGGAAAGCCGGCCAGGTTTGGGAATCTAATCAAAACTCATTTTAAGAATACACAAGATTAACACATATTTTTGTCATAAATGTGTCTCACTTCATTCATTCCATTTTCAGTCACAATACCTTTGAAGGCAAGTTTTTTTTCTTCATAATAAAATTTTGTTTTTACATGTGTAATCCAAATAATTATTCTAAGCCTCTTACTAAATAGACTCCCCCCGTTGGTTTTTAGGAACTATAGTAAAATAAATAGAATTAATCCCTTTTCTCCAGTGTTCGCCCATAGCTCTATAACAGCATCCATAGTTTTTGTTTACTTTAAGGGTATATATCAAATAGTTATTTGGAAAATGATACATGTTTTGTACAGTTGCCTAGAAGCCCATGAACGTTTCCTAACATTTGTTAGGAAACGTTTCTATTTCTGCCCATTGAAAACAGTTAATTTCATCTTGGTAGCTATCAAGTTAAATGTCTCCAGCTTACGTAAGTAAATGCAAATGAGTCAATAAATCTGTCTAAATAAGTGGTGTTTCTTTGGTCTACTGAAAACAATAAAAAAATAAAATTAGCCCTGCCTGTAAATGGGGTACAGTTAGTGCTTGTCCAAAAACTTGGGGTATTTCTATAGTTCCATATGTGCTAATGCTAAAACCATTGCAACGCTCAGCCTACTGCTGAACGTACTTAATGCACACATGATTGAACTCTGTTTCCTTCCTGAATTATCTTTGATAAGTGTCACTCATCCTTGTAGATTTCAGAGTGTGATACAAACATTAACAGCGAGGGTGACTAAATCCAGATGCCATGACCTTCACTGGCTCATAATGCAGCTCTGCCTTTAGTAGGGTGCCCAAAATATATACTTATTAAAAATATATCAAATATTTAGAAAAATATTGGAGAAGAACAATGCTAGAGTATGTAGAATGAGTGAAGAACACATCAGAGTAACCAAAGATGGGTGAGAATACAGAGTCAGTATAGTGTCATCTGTTGCCCAAAATGTGGATTATTAGGGTGTGCTTCAAACCCCAGGTCAGGCCCCGCTGGTGAATCCTACATGATGAAATGCGTAGGATTGTTGCATACGGAACACTGCTTGGTCCCGTCACACTAGACAGGAGGGGCAACAACATAGCTCCGCAACCCGATTGGACCATCATGGACCCCAGATAAGATTTTAATACTTACTTTATACATATTTTAAAAATGTATATGTTTTAGATATACATTTACACTTACAAGGCCAAGTTTTGTGCCAAGAATATAATTTTAAAACATTTGCCACAGCCTGTGAGGGGACCCAGCCAGTGTTAATGGTGAATGTTGGAAGAGTTAATTATGAAGGATGAAGGGTTCATCAATGAGTAATGGCAATAGCCATCAGAGCTGACATTATCGGGGTACAAAGAGAACAGCAGTATATGACTTGATCAGCCCCAAACAAATTCATTAGAGGAAATTACCTCCTTGGTGAATTAAGGAATTTGGCAGTGAGCCCCCTTGTAAGCAGCAAGTCCACCGGCACTCTCAAGATATCCATAAATATGGGGGTGCCACGGCTACCACTAATCCCAGCCACCCAGAGAGGTGCCCGGTCCCCTGCTCTCTGTCGCTGATGTATCTTATGATGTCACAATGCGTTTAATGGAGAGGAGTCAGCAAGAAGCAGAGAAGGAAGAGAAGAGGAGCAGAGAAGTAAGTCAACCAATACAAGGGTTAGATAGAACCAGGGATGGGGGGTGTCTGGAGAGAACAGGGAGGGCATGATGGGAAATGTTGGGTAGAGAATAATTTAAAAATGGGGGTGGGGTGAGAGAAGGAAGGAGCGGGCCATGTTTGTTACATTTGTACTGTGTCCCACAATTTCTGGTCTCATCCCTGATGGCCATGCTCCATCCAGTGGGATAGAGGAGTCCCTGCAATACATATCGTACAGGGATGTCTCTTACAAAGGTCAGCTGTGTATATATTACTTCTATCAGACATATGGTCCACGTACCTTTGCATCAACCTTTGCTGGGATGGACCTCGGAGGTTTCCAGGATCTCTCCTTACTAATGACGTGGACATAGAATTTTCTTCCCGAAGTATCTTCATATACCTCCCACTGGTCCAGGACTTGGACCGGGGGGCCTGTAGGACTCGGTGGCTCCAGAATGAAATCTTTCAGCTTCTACTACAATATCCAGAGAGTACTACTGGCCATGGAGAGGGAAAACATAATATTTAAGTATATCTCTTCTCAATAGCATTGCTAACCAAATCTACACAAACAGATATTTGCATTGAATAGAGTAAAAATGTATAAAGTGCATTTGTTATACACAGCTGAGCGAGCCATTCCAAGAACCGATATGGATGTGACTGCAGCCTGTTCATTCGCTGGGAAGCTGTGACATCACTGAAGCATGAATATTCATGTGAACTCAGTCTAACAACTTACAAGGAAACAGTGACATCGTGGGGGTCAGTTAAGAGAGGAAAACATGGAGCAGAGCAAAAGCCAAAGACTTATGATGTCATGTACCGATTTTTGCTCCATTGCACCTGTTTTAATGGACACAAACATGTAAGATGGCGGCAGCTGCTCTGAGAAAAATTTTGCAACTATTTTGGTGCCTGTTTTTGGGCGTTCTTTTAAATGTGAGTCTGCGGAGCCTTATTAGTCATGTAAGTGGGTTAGTATTGGCCAATATTGGACCTGGATCATTGGTATTAATGGGATGCCTTTTGCTCCATCTATTTGTATTTTATAACATAAGTACCATAATATGTACATATAATATACCAATAAAATACAATCTGGAAGTGTAACATTGTATCACAGAATCTAATATTACTATAGCTGAACATACTACTGGGACGAATCATTTCCATACATGCGTCTTATACAGACGAGATACAATAACAGTATGTGGCTATGGGGGCTGCACAAAGTGGCCGGGGGATCGCAAAATATAAATCAGGTATAACTAAAACTGGGCATATAATTTTTGCTGGGCATAATATTGGGCACAGTACAACTACTGTAGTAATGGTTTCCATTTTCACTATGGAAGAGGAATTTCGGGCCCCAGTGCAACAACTTTTTGGGGCCCCTTCAAATGCCACAGAAGGGGGCGTGGTCATCCCAGATTGGAGGCTCCTCCCACTATACAAGCAGGCCAGGGCCCCGGTCCTTTGTACCTTATTCCCCCCTCTCGGTGCCTATGATTATGGCAGTAACTGTAGCCGTCCAATCACGTTGAGCACACACTTGAGTAATACTAGTCTGGAAGTTGAACTTTACAGCGGACCTATACTTAGAGTTTCTTGTGAACCTAGAAACATCTCTGTTTTACCTGTATCTACAACAGTTATGGTCAAATAAATAAGTATGTTTTTAGTATATTAACAAGTCACGGTCTTGCGGGTCCATCTATCAAGGCAAATATGGAGGAAAGACCGGGTCCTATTCTTTCCTCCATATTTACGCTTTGCTCGACTGCCCACCTGGCGGCTTGGCCTGAGGAGCAGGCAGGGCAGAGCGAGGGCGTGTTCACATAGCAATGATATTAATTATTCACATGCTGCTCATTGAGTCGCTCCTTCCTATACCTACTGTTTCAGAAATGGAGTGATGGCGCGTTAGTTCTTAATAAGTCACAGACTGACTATAGAGAACATTAATGTCCAGGTTTTAATATTAAATGCACATCTGACAATTCCATGTTTGTAAGCCGACTACATACGATAATTCCCTGTAGACAGCAAGACAGGTATTCACAGGCACAGAGTAAAGACCTAGAGACATTCATTTTTTTTTTTGTTGTGACCTGAACATCCTTCTGCAAAATAACAGTTTGCAATTGTTGACATGACTACCCAATAAGAACTACATATCTATATATCTATATATATATATATATATATATATATATATATATATATATATATACATATATATATAAATATATATTGTACATTGTGAATTTAAAGTGAAATAAGAGATTTCACCGGCTGCTGCTGCTTCATGAAATTTGTTTTTTTTCGATATGCACTTTTGGGTATACTATTTGGTTACACAATGGTTATATATATATATATATATATATATAGCCTGACATAAGCATAACAAGATATATTAAATATTTTATGATTTTCATGTTGAACCAGACACTACCATCTACATTCTAGAACTTAAATTTATGTTTAAATATCATTTTTAGAAGCCTTCTGTTGTGTGGGTAACTTTTACCCACACAACAGCCAATTTTTACAGTTTGCCTCCATCAGGTTCAACAACCTATACATTAGTATGATCACAATTAACCTAGGTCGACTGTGCTTTACCGCATGAGCCAACGTAGCCAGTGAGACCTGGATGATTCATGTAGAAAGGAAACTTGCACACAACAGTGGTTATTTCTCAATAACACAGAATCAAATTGTTACCGTGACATCTTATTGTTGTAAAATGAATAACAGATATTTTGTTACACTATATTTAAAAGGATAACACAATGATCATTACAGTCTCCCTATAAGGTCGCTGCTAAAATGTCGTAAGTTTTACTGCAACCACAATTGTTTAAGATAGAAAATAAAGATGTGACTATTAAAAATATACTTTACACTTTAACTTACCCGAAGTAGGTAATCGCCTTCCTCAGTTCAATGTCCTAATGAGAAAACAGGCGGCTTTAACTGGTAGAGGAAATCACTCTTATCACATGTACAAAACAATCAAGAGGAATCTCTAACTGTAAGTAATTGTAACGTATGTTTCTACAGTAAGAGGATGAGATGCAAATACAACCACTTCCTGCTGTCTGAATTTGCATCTTGTAATTCACTTGCATCTATTTTTCTTTGAAAATTAAGCATGTCATTTTACACTGTTGGTTGTACGAAGTTTGCAGTAATTATGTCACACTTTGTATATTATTTTAGCATGAAGTCCAGAAATAATAATTTGTTTTGGGTGTTTGATGTAACATAGCAGCGACCGACCCTTAAAGTCAGTGACTTCCTGTTTTTTGACATGTGAGCGATGGATAGTGAAACTGTGCTAGAGAGTCTTGTTAAATCCTTAGTCACCCTTTGTACACACACAGAGATAGTAGCTGCAAAAAAATATACTCCCATGCAAGAAACGCTATGGGTATTTCGGGACAATTAATTAAAAAAAAACATTAAAAAAAAACCCATAGGAATGTTTCAATATTAGGAAAGTCATTGCATAGTTTTAGAAGTTTGAAACCCGTTCCCTCTGGATAATTATATTAAAGGTTACCCACAATCCAGGCCTGGTGGAGGCAGCCATTTTGTTAGCTAAACCTATATTCATGAGAATGCAGTGTATCCTTCCCTAGGGACACCTCAGTGGCAGACGCTTGTGGTATCCGTTCTCCGTTGCCCTGGTATGGAAATCACACGTAGGTGACGACACTGCTTCCTGGTGAAATGATAGGATTAATTGTTACGCCTCAGCAAAAGCTCTCTCATTATTTGTAACCCATTGTTTTGCCAAAATAATACTTTACAAATGTTTTCTGTTCTTGTTTTGGAAGTATTTTTCTAATTATTTAAATCATATTTTCCTAGTCTATCGTGTCGAAGTCAAATAATTGGATATGGTCATTTCAAATTAATATCTATCAATCTGATTGTCTATGTTTGAAATTATGAGAATAGCACGCTACGGCATGGAGGAGCGTATTCAACCACAACACGTGCGGACACTTATACACACATGTACACAAACACATACACTTGTAATTAGTTCACCTTAAAAATAGTTCCAACACATAGTTATTTATAATGAAATGTAGCAGAGTTTATAGTTAAATATAATAATGTTAAAAACACTTTAGCGAGATCTATGGTTCAGGATACAGGAAACATATCATGTTCGGTATCATTCTAATCCCCTATTTATCCTCAGACGTCCGGTTCTATTGGCTAAGATATCGCTCCTTGCGTATGCAAGATATGGATTATAGGGAATAAATTATCATGAATGGTATTGTGTGTGTAATGTAAATAGACCAGTTTGAACCAGCTTTAGTCGGGAAGATTAGTATGCACCTGTTGGAGAGCTGACCCCCACCCTTGGAGGGCATCGTTTGAACTGGCCAATGACCTGCATTACACAGGACCGTCCTGAAGCCTGAACCTATGAAAACATGCCAAATCATCTGTATTGTTTTCACTGTATCAGTAACTGTATATAAGAAGGATGTCTGGGGCCAACAGTCAGTCTCTTTGACCACAGACTTCAGGACTGAATGAATGTATGCTGGATCCAGGGCGTCTGTCTATGTAATTGGCTGTACTTATTTTATTGAATTGCTACTTTGCTACTTTTTGCTATTAAACCACATTGTGAGTTGGAACCACACTATTTGAAGTGGACAATCTTCATTGGATAGCGACTAGACAAACATAACACCCACTATGTCATCATGGCCCTGCCCCCAGTGTGACACGCTCCCCCCTGCCCCCCTCGCACAGACCACCTGACCTCCCCTCTTTCATTTCCCAGAGGGGAGCTTTGCAATGTTGGCAATTAAGGCCCAGAGTTATTAGGTCTCCTTCCATACACTGTGTGGATCTGTGAAGGTCAAAGCAAATTGTATCTTTGTTTCCTACAAATATACTGTACATATGATGATTGATATTGATATAGTTCTGCATCTTTATCTTGCTGAAATTTCCATCCTCTTTATAGCTTCTATTTTTTCTTGGGCATTATCTTGATGACAGTCACTTGATTCTTCCACAATATTTCCTGTGTCAATGGTTCAAGCCCCGATCCACCCATTTGACGTAAATACTTTGTTTTTCCCCAAATATATGTTATAAAGCTCTGCCTGAACACTTCAGTTTTTATTTTATTTGCATATTTTAAATAATCATTTTTGTTATAAAGTTATAATGTTCCATTCTAAAATTCTCTCGTGAAGATCATTGTTGCATATGGAATGGTGCACCATGGACCTGTAAACAATGACTCCAGTGGCTACAACATTTTTTTAGCAAATTGTTTGCAGTGACATTTGGGATCTGTTTGTCTGGGAAAACAGATCCCAAAATGTGAGTAACTTACTTTTAAAATATCTATGCATCTCGAGATCCGTCTTTGCATCAGCAGCATATGTGCCTGCTGTACGATGAGTCATCATCACAGAGTATTTGCAGCTGCCCTATAGCAGATGTAAAGGAAACGCCTCCTAACAGACGTATACGTGCGTTTCTGTGGGTCTGTATGAGCCGTATTTGCGTTAACCCGCCTTTAACGCACTCAGTTTCTGTTTCCACGCCCCATCCCTCCCCCTCCCACCTCTCCAGGCACAGGTGGGCATAAGCAAGTTTGCATAGGAGCATATGTGTGCTCTCGCTGTTTGGGGATGTGCAGAATGATATCATGCAAGATACACTACGCAAACTGGCGTACGTCCCTCTCTGCCCCATGATATGGGGCCCACATCTGGAGGGCCCATCTGTCCAGTCATAGCCCATACTTGCCAACTCTCCTTGAATGTCAGGGAGACTCCCTGAAATAGGGGTGATCTCCCTCACTCCCTGAAGAGCCTGGCATTCTCCCTGATGCTGAGCCAGTACAAGACGTGGTTGGCTTCGCCATCTGTGGCATGATGTCACTTCTCGGCCTTTTGGCTAAGATCAAGTGAGTACCTGCCTGAGTAAGGATTCCTGCACCTGAAGGGCCATGGGAAAGCTTGGTCTGGCCAGAAGACCGGTGGCTTAGAAAGCCTGAGCAGTGCTCCTGGAGTGGTGACCCAGGGGTGCCATAATCACTTGGGGTGTGGGACCCTGCACACTTTTCCTTGCCCAGGCCTTTTGGCTAGGCAGGAATAATATTTAACATCTTGGCCGAAAGGCTGGGGCCGTTTTGCACGGCACTATTTATTTTTCTCACCTGTTTTGTCACTCTACTTATTTATATGTTTTTTTCACAAGGATTTTAGGGGCGTGGGCAGGCCCTTATGTATAATGTTATTTGGCATATTACATCTTGTCGGGAATAGTACTAGGCAGATTATATTTCGTTGTGGACTTTACATCTTGCTTTTCGTCTTGTCGGAGGAACAGGACGGACAGGGGCTTTCTCTGCTGAATGTGGCCTTGTACCCACATGCAAAAACAAGATCTCATAATAATGTGACATTTCTCAATACTACATGACACATTACTGGACCTATATCTTACTTGGCATATTACACCTTATTGGGGATAGCATGTGGAATATCACATCTTGATTTGCATATAACTTGGCATAAAACATTGCACTGGCCGTAATAATATACATATTACATAGCATACACAATAAATGTTTTTTGCTATACCATGTGTGCTATGTATTTGCATTTTCATCCATCAGGTTACGCATGGGATGTGTCTATTCTCTATGGCTATACCCCTCAAGGTAAGTGTTTACCTATTTCGCAGTACTCTACTCTGTACTATCCACACAAGTATTAACTTTTTACCATAGAGTGCTGGGCATTTAAATGTTAGTACACAATGTAGTCTTTTATTTGTAGAGACAATCCAAAAAAAACACTCTCCCTGTTTTGCATAACCACGCCCATATAACATATTTGTTCTGTGATTTGTGCATTTATTTGAACTCCTCCCTTGCTTGCCCCCTCCTCTTAACCTTACATCTTTCACCAACTTTGGCATTAATCAGCTTTCTCCAAGACATCAGCATTGCCTACTGCAGTTGTAAGAAGAACTAAGATGTGTTTTGACGTTGAACAGAGTTTAGAGGTTTTCCCCTAGTGTGGTTCCTCTGCAGTTTCTGCTGTAAGGAAGTTGCCCAATACATGTATTCACTGTGAGGACATAAATGTTATAAGCTAACCAGCACCGTCTGTCAGAGGTTATCAGGCATATAGTAGTTATTAGGACAGCAAAGCAGGAAGTGTTGTGTTTTAGGCGGCCTGAAAGTTATTTCAGGCAGGTTTTACACTTTGGGCTCCAAAGCGATCTTCTGGTGTACAACATTGTAACTGACAGTGAGTCAGAGATTTGTGTGTGTTACTCTCTTGTTGATGTAAGCTGGACAGTATGGTGGCCCAGTGGTTAGCATTGCTGCCTCATAGCTCGGGTCAAGTTCAATTGTAACCAGGGTCCTATTTTTGTGGTAGTGAGTATGTTTGCGCTGGTTTCCTGGGGATGCCCCAGTTTTCTCCCAAGTCCAAAAACATACCAGTAGTTTAATTTGCAATGACTGCCCTTCTGCTCCACGGGAGGTTTCTGTCCTCCCTGAGCTCGCCTTAGATATGGACCTTAGTGTGTGTGTGTTTGTGCGAGTGTGTATGTGTGTGTGTGTATGTGTATGTGTGTATGTGTGTGTGTATGTGTGCGTGTATGTGTGCAATGTGTTAATAAAGTATATTTAAAAAAAAAGAAAATTCCATATTGACGATGTGATGCATTAAAATGCAATCATTTGTCCCACACTTTACAATAACTGGTTTTCATTTTGTTCCTGATACAATCCCTTCAAGTCTTAGTGCACCGTGCTGTATATGTAGTAGGTGTTTACGGTGCTGTGTTTAATGTGAATTTCTATCAGTAATTCTGCATGACTTCAAACACAAACTAAAGGGCCATTATCTAATATATATAAGCCTAGCGGTGTGTGTTAGTGTGTGTGTGTGTGTGTGTGTAAAAAACTATTTTCTCAGAAAGGGCTCATCCAATTGACCTGAAATTTGGTATATTGACATTATTTGACAAAAAAATTATAATAGTGAAGTCAGTTAACTTCCATCATCCCCCCTTCGCCCCGTGGGAGGGGTAGTAAAGGCTAAATTTACCAGTTGAGGGCTCAAACTCTTGACCGTGTGGGTATTTATTTACCAGAGCCTATGTTTGGTCATGGACAATTGTATGTCGCATTTTCACGAGTACGGAGAAGCAGTGATGTGAAAGTGCAGGTTATGAATACTGCCCTTCAAGGAAGACTGATTGAGCACAGCAATAAGGTGTTTAGCAGAAACGTTGTGTATCGAGAGGTTTTAGAACAGTAAGACGATGGAGATTAAGAATGTGGCGATGAAGATGAAGGATGAGGTGATGGAGAAGAATGATGAGGTGGTGACATGTGGACAAAACCACGTTAAAAAAGGGCGCTTACGTCGGGAAGTAACGCTCTTCCCCTGAGGAGGCCTGGCCTAGCCCCAAATGCATGACAAGAACCTTTTTAACACCTTAGCTTGATTTGACTAGAATGCATGAGTATCATGCATGGGTTAACTTGTTACCTATAATCTGTATGTGGAAAAGTACCAGCTGTTCAGTGAAAGAAATGCATATGGATACATAAAAGAAAGTAATTGTTGTCAGCGTTTCCCTTTATCAATGTAAGTCTGTATAAAAACACCACAATACAAATAAGGGGTATTAGGAGTGCAGTCAATTTGCTCCCGGGAGAGGGGGGCGTGACACTACAAATAGCAGCATGGGGCAGCATGGTGGCTCAGTGGTTAGCACTTCTGTCTCATAGCGCTGGGGTCATGAGTTTGATTCCCGACCATGGCCTTATCTGTGTGGAGTTTGTATGTTCTCCCCATGTTTGCGTGGGTTTCCTCGGGGTGCTCCGGTTTCCCCCCACACTCCAAAAACATGCTAGTAGGTTAATTGGCTGATACTAAATTGACCTTAGTCTCTCTGTCTCTGTGTGTGTGTATGTTAGGGAATTTAGACTGTAAGCTCCAATGGGGCAGGGACTGATGTGAGTGAGTTCTCTGTACAGCGCTGCAGAATTAGTGACGCTATGTAAATAGCTGCTGCTATTGATTTTGACCTCGCTCCCCTGAAACAGTAGTGTAATTTCGATCCAGGAGGCGTGGTCAAAAAGGTCATGGGTGTCCCCATCCCACAGGATGTGGGAGAATGGTCTGCTCTCCCGGGAGTCCGGGAGACCTACCAGGACATTCCTGGAAAAGTGGGAAAGTATGGAATGCAGATAGACAAAAAACAGACAGGACCCAGGATTGCAGATAGAAAGCAGCCAGGCGAATCCTTGGTATATAGGATCGCACAAGTAGAAATCACACTACTGCACAAAGCAGAGACAACACAATAATACTCAACTGAGCACAACAGGAAGTCATTGGTTATACGAGCAGAAAGGAAACAGATGACCAGCAATAGAGGCCGCATTGACTGTCTTGAATGAGGGTATAATTAACGGATAACAGGTAGGTTACATTAAAATAGGTTTCCAATCATTTTTCTTTTTCCTATATAATCATAATTCAAGCTTCTCACCTTCTCTGTGAATTAACTGTTTTTTTGTACAGTAGAGAAAAAGAAAAAACTAGCTCTTGTCCTGGCTGCCTGAGAAAATCGTTTGTAATGAATTTCAAACTGAATTGATACATGTTGGCTGTTAGCTTCAGTAGATTAGCTTTAAAACAACTAAAATGTATGATTATTGCTTCTACTAAAAATATTAATTTGCAAAGATTCTCATCAATCGGGGTACATCCATTTTTAAAAAAGTGTTCAGAATATAAGTAGGAAGCTGTATAAAATAAAGGTTATTCGTTTGTAGCTTAACGCAAGGAAGATCTAGAAATTAAATTAAAACAATTATAAATAAAGTATTTTATACATTTTATATATAAATGAAACACAAAGTAATTGTTCTCTTGCTTCCCACAGATTAATAAGACAATGGGGGTCACTCAAGCAGGTAAATGTTTGTTCTAATGCTAATTTATTGAGGCAACCGGACATAAGGAACACAACATTGGATGACTTTGCACCTGGAAAGAATGGGAAGCTCAGAGGCTACCCTAGGCGAAGGGTCAAACATCATACCTACCAATATTGCTAATTGGAAAAATCAGGACAAGTTAGGCGGAGGAGCCCTCGTTGTGTACAGAGATAGAGTTGTCCTTCGGCACTTCTCCACCACCAGTAACCAAACACACCAAGACCTGTAGAGGCAGGCTCAGGTGCCTTCAATTTATCATTCCATTAACACAGTTACAATGAACAGAGCTTTTTGATACCAGACGTCTAAAAAGGGAGTAAAATTAGAGGGGACACTTTAGACAGAGTTTTCTGCCTCCTGAAATTACAATGTTTTCCCAGCAGCGGCCAAAGCTTCTCCCAGAATTTCAATAAACTTGAACACATCCTGGTAAGAGTTGTAGAGAGGTATAGGTGCTATCCGTAGACCATTGGGCTCCCGCATATCACACTGCAAGACAAGGAAAATACACGTGTTAGAGTTATCTATTGTCTATGAGAATATCAAGGGGTAGAATCACTAAGACTTCTAGAAAGGGAAAGTGGATGTGTTGCCCATAGCAACCAATCATCGATGGGTCCAAAGTATCACTAACTCTTGTAAGGTGACACTTAAACTTCTACCTATCATTTATCTAGTACATTCTAGAAGGCCATAGCTAGAGTTTGATTGGTTGGTATGGGTAAGACCTTCATTTTTTTCTTTGTATAAGTTTTAGTAAATCTACCTCCAAGGTATAACATTTAATCACATAACTAGAGAGGCAGCCTACAGTGTAACACACCTCGGGATATCTGAAAAACGATTCCTTAAACAGGAGGCAAAATTGTAAATAGAGAATTTACCTAAAAAAGTGCAAAGTGCAACTTCTTACGATAATGAGGAAATTCTGTTACACATAGTACATCTTCCCAAATTATTATTTAAATGATCTCCACATGGCTGGGCTCACCGTGGGTTCAACAGAATTGTATGCTAGTTAGGAACAAAGGAACTCTTGGCAAATATAATGGGTATAATGTACCTTCTACTATAAAATCTAAGCATATTAGCAGTCACTGGGGTAGTCAGAAACCATATTAAACCACTAGGGCAGTGATGGCTAACCTATGACACTCCAGGTGTTGTGAAACTACAAGCTCCAGCATGCTTTGCAGCTATCAGCTAGTTAAATACTGGCAAAGTGTGCTGGGGCTTGTAGTTTCACAACACCTGGAGTGTCACAGGTTAGCCATCACTGCCCTAGGGTAAAGAAACTCCAAAGTGACTTCTATTATAATAGACAAAACATAAATATTGCCTGCTGTGTCCTGGGATGTTTCCACGTTGCTCATAGTTATATAGACTCCTTCACAGAACACTTTAAAAATGACATCAATACTCTACAAATATAAGAATATATTTTACAGGAGACGTTATGTAGACTCTTGGTCTTTAGCTTTTATAACTGTTGCTGGTAAGTACACTCTAAGAAATGACTTCCAAAACAATACCCACAAGCTTGGAATAAGAGAAATGAAGATTGAGAAAACGGCATTGCTGCAATCGAGTCTGTCTTCATAAACTTTTGAGATAAACTAATGTGATTACCCTGACAAGTGCCCTGTTATTGTAGGCATTTGTTAAATGAGACGGTTATTGACAATTGTTAATTTGCAAAGGCATTGATGGCACAATATCACATACCGCGACGCCTCTCTTTTCAATTTCTTTGTAAACAGCTTTTATGGGCAGAGAGAAAGTCAAGGAGAGCTGACATCCTCTGTCTTCAAAGCGAGAGGGCGTGATGATTTTTGCATAAGGTTTCTCGGGTTCAGCAACGTTTTCACTGTAATAATGTTTAATTAAATACTCCAAATAACCAGTCAGTAAAATAGATTTTTTTCTTAGGGCCTTCATGCTGGTTTGATGGAAAACCTGTGTGGGGGAAATAAAAATGAGACATTTAAAATGTAAATGGATTAACAGATCACTTAAAATATTCAGTTTACCGATCAATAACTTTACGTTGGGCTATGTAATGCTTTGCTGATCAGGTAAGAAAATAGATACAGATCATGTCCATAGTAATAATGTATTTATCTGACGTGCACAAAAAATAAAGACAGAATTAAATAATCTTACTTCTGAATTATGAATCTATTTCAGATAAATATTAACTTTACAAATATATTATACACTGATGCAAATATTCAATCATTTTCAATCACCTGCCAGCAGTGTTTCCCAAACCCAGTCCTCAGCAGTCCTAACAGTGCAGGTTTTCTGGTCAAAAGTGAGATAATTATACCACCTGTGGATTTGTTACAATGTATCAGTCAGTAATGAATACACCGTGCTCTAGCAAGGAGATTGGAAAACATGCACTGCTAGTGGTCCCGGTGCACTGGATTTGGGAAACACTGTACAGTATATAAATCTAGTTCTGAACGCCAATGTTTGCAGTAGGCATTTAGGGGCAAGCAAGATCCAACATTTCTCTCTCACTTTCAAATGCCATATCATATTGTTGATACATGCATAGCATAAATATAGTATACACACAAATATTTTCACGTTTTATTTTTTAAACAGTTTTCTTTCCACAATTTGTACAATATTCCTTTTTGTATGTGGAATGGATTCCAGGTAATCCCTATAAACACATTAGTGGTATTATTTTATTTTTTATTTTTTTTTAAAAAACCTCTATTCCGCTAAAGCACCAGGGAAGTTTCAGGAACTATGCTGTGTGATTGTGGCTGTCAGGATCGGGATGAGAAGTTCAGTCCTGGTATGGAGAATGCTTTGTTTTGTTTTACAAAAGTCCCAGCTTAATTGTATCGGGGTGTTTTATATCTGGTCACAGTTTG
This sequence comes from Mixophyes fleayi, assembly GCF_038048845.1. Taxonomy (NCBI): domain Eukaryota; kingdom Metazoa; phylum Chordata; class Amphibia; order Anura; family Limnodynastidae; genus Mixophyes; species Mixophyes fleayi. The sequence goes on from NC_134408.1 coordinate 139,920,140, forward strand.
AGGAGAAAATCTACCTTTTAGTCATTTCCATTTCCTACATGAATTTTCATCTATGTTTTTCAGTTTTAGCCATTGAGACACCTTTATAACACAAAACAAAAATACAAACCAGCAAAGTGTTTGAAACACAGTAGGTGAGACATATTAACCCCAAAAATGTGCCTTTTATCCCTTGTGTGACTATTCTCAGATTCTGGTCATAAAAAGGGATGTGGTTCATATTTGGTTGGTATCACCTTTGGTTGTATCATGATGTACCAATTTAACAAGAGTCAAGACTAGGGGGTATATTTACTATGCGGCGGTTCCATAGAACTGCCGATTCCTGGTGCTTTAAAGTCATTTTCTCCAAATGGCAATTTTATTAAAGACAAAACCCGATAGACTTTATCTTTAATGAAATTGACGTTTTAAAAAATGACTTCAAAGCACTGGGAAGCTATAAATATAGCCCTAGACGTTTTACAGGTTTTTTTTTACAGGTTTTTTTTAAGTGAGTGCCCTAAATTTGTAGAAGTGATGTTTTTTAAATAAATGTTGTGCGGAGATCATATTATACGAGATGTCTGACATATGAAGAAATTATTATTGTTTATATAGCGCCAATAATATTACGCAAGACTGTATAGACAACCTGTAATCATTTACACAAAACCCTGCCCCATTGGCGCTCAGATATGTGTTACCATGGCTACAAGCCAGGTGGCGCTAGTGTGCCAACTGTTCATTTCCTAGAAATTGGGATCTGCCCCATAAGGATTGAACAGGTGTTTGACCAAACCCACCTGTAGCTTAGATAGCTCTATGAAGAGCCGAAGAGACAGCTCAGTAAGGAGCTGTGGTGCCCTGCTGGGGAAGGGCGGCTGAGACAGACCGAGGACCAGTGGTAGACGGACAAGAGGTCTGTCCCAGGGGAACTGTATCTCACCAGACAGGTGCTCAGTCGTGGCAATAGATGGACTGTGTACTGGTGTGTTCTGCTACTAAAGTGAAAGTGGTAAGTGGCCCAGCTACCCACAGGACAGAGAGGGGCCAAAAAGCGAGGAAGGGCTCTAAAGGCTGTTTTCTGTTATTTTGCTTGACAGTTGCTGACCAATAAAGCTAATTTAAATTCAACCACGGAATTACCGAGTGGACAACCTTGCTTTGCACCCTAATAGTCACTGACCAGAAAACATTACAAACAGACTCCATGACTGCTCCCCAACCAATTCTCATGTTCCTGGAGTATGCGGACTGGACGTCTTGACAAAGATTCCCAACCTCATAGATCTCTAACACAGCCACTGTCTGGAGGTTCGGCTTCTCCGCCCTTTGACCTCACCTCCTCCCCACTTATTACCATACTAACATCCCAATGTCTCCCCCAACACCTATCTTAATGTGAATGTATTTATGGTTCACCTAAGAGCTGTGAATAAGTTTCTCTCTGAATCAACATATTCACTTTGCCCCAAGAATTGCTCTGATTGTTGCCTGATATTACTTCTGTTCATTCTGCCCTTCCCTTGTTTTATTGTATTAAAACCTCAATAAAAATTTGTCCTAAAAAACAATACCAAAAGAATTGCTACTGACCAAAAGGCTGTTACCTTTGAGCCTATTCCTGTGACGACACAAAAAGCCTAAATGTCCAGAAGTATTTTATAGCTCACAGGACCCATTTTCACGTGTTTTGGGTTCAAAATAACTTATATATTTTATTCTAACAAAGCAAAATATTATCATCATTGTCATATATTTAAAATAAACCACAAAACTCACTAGTATTGGACAGATGGTTTAACAAAATTCTATATTAAAAAAATCACACGTAGAAACAGTACAAGGACACTCTAGACTGGCAGAGAAGGTGCAGAGATGAATCGGAGGGTAGAGAGGATCCTGCTTCTCAGAGCTTACAATCTAGTGGGTGAGGATAATGCTGAATGGACAGGATGGTAGTTGGCTGTCTAAACAGAAAGAAGTTTCAGGTGGTGATAGAATAAACTATATTGCAGAGGTGGATTTTGAGAGTGGTATTTGGGGAGGAGATGAGCTTAATGTTGTCATTGGTGAGGGAGACTAGTGAGGGGTAGTGAAACCGGGAGACTATAAGATAATGAGCTCCGTTTTGGACATATTAAAATGGCATTGAGACATCCAAGTGGAGATGATGGATCAGCAGTTAATGAAATGGGGGAACCCAGCCACTTTCCACAAGGACAACCCCAACCCTGTCCATCACAGTTCTAGATTCTCAAGTACTAAGGGCCCCTATGTCGTCGTCCCCCCCCCGACATTACCCTGGTTATATGACTCAGAATAGCTGCGATGTTTCTGATCATCTGTGTGAAACTTATGAACACCGTACTAACTGTTTAATCATCTGTAATATTTAGAATAATTGCATTGGCAATGTGTTTGACGTGCATCAAGGAATCAGTAGTGCAGCCACCCCCCTCCCTTTTGTTGATATATCCTGGGGGAGGGGGGGGAGTGTCAGGCCTTAGGCCATTTGAGGAATGTAACAGAGCAAAACACTAACCGGTATTAGCACTACTGAACTAGTAGGTGCGGAGTCTAACATACCCCTGGTGTTCGCCAGGGACCCCCGCAAGGAGGTTTGGACTTCGCTGCACAGGGTACGCAGGTCGCGGTCCTATTAGCCAGTTGCCGGTGTAGTGTAGAAGGGTCAGACGGTCCGGGTCACACCAATCGGGAATATACGGTACCAAGGGAAATCCAAAGGAATAGTCGCCAAGCCGGGGTCGCAGTACAATATGGGTCACTCAGATAATGGGATAGTCGCCAAGCTGGGGTCACAACAGGTAAGCAGGAACTGTAGAACACGCAGGGAAACTGGAGCAAGGGAACCAGGAACACAGGCTAGTGGACCTGTTACTCTGGCACCCTAATGGCGCCAGAGTAAGGTTTAAATAATGGTCAGAAGGACCTGATTGGCGGCCACAGGGAAGCGGCATTTGGAGGAGGCAGCGGCGTCCCGTTGCCTAGCAATGGGACGGAGGAAAGGGCGCATGCCCCCGACAGCACAGGGAAAACCCGGAAGGACTCCGGAGCAGCCAGCGGGAGGTCAGACGTCCGTTCCCCGTCTGACAGAAGATCAGCGGGAACGGTGTCTGACAGGGAGACTGTGCGTGTAATGAGAGATGTAGTTATTGCTACAGGAATTCTGGGTGAGAATAGGATAAAAGGGTCTTTTGGAAAGATCCTAGATGGCATCGCTTGGCTACATGTCTGGAATTCCTGAGCGCCCACAGGGATTAGGCAGAGGGGCCTCTAGACACAGCAGATTGGAGAAACAGTGTAAGTGTGAACTGGACCGCCGACTCTTGGACTAGGGGTTTCTCACATCCAGCAGTAGAGGACCATACTTTCCCAAACCAGCCCCTGCAATAGCGATACCACATGCGTTTGCTCCAAAGCGAGGTAGCGCGGATGTGTGGTAAGGCATCTTAAATATAGCAATGAAGAATAGTGTTACACCCTTCCATTTAATTATATTAGGATAATTGAAGCGACCGGTTTAGATTTAATATGGCCAGAACTGACCTTATTTTCTTCCCCCCCAAAAGAGTCTCCTCCCCACCTCTCCATCACTGCTGACAACACCATCATCTCTGTCCCCTAAGTCCGATGCATGGACGTCATCCTTGTCTTCTCCCTCTGCATCACCCTCCACATCCATATCCTTGACCACTCCTGTTCCAACTCCGCAACATCGCTCGTATCAGACCCTCCCTCTCCCATGAGGCTACCAAAACTCTCATACATTCTCCAATCATTTATTGACTCAATTACTGCAACCTTCTCCTTACTGGCCTCGCCCTGCACCCGTCTCGAGCCTCTCCAATCTATACTTAATATTGCGGAAAGACTTATCTTACACTCTCACCACTTCACTCAGTGAGGACATAAGCTTGTGTAAGCACAAAACCATAAAGGTAGGTATCTGTGCACATACATAGATCTGCTGTAAGTCATGCTCTTCATAAATTACAATCCATGGCTTTATTTCAATTATTTTTATTTGATACTATTTTCAGATTTTTTTTAATTTTATTTATAACTTACAGAGACATTGGTTTATTTGATGGGCCGCTCCATTAGCTGGCGCTGAAGGATTAATTGTACACCAATGCAGGTGCATGGAACTGTAAGTGCTATCAGGCAGGAGAGACTTTCAATAGGTCTCTCCTGCACTGCCCTGAGACTGCCCCCTGCTGGCTTGTGATGTCACTGCATCCTCTTTGGATCCCCCGGCTAGCTATAAAAGCCAGGGCTAGCAGAATGCACTCTCAGAAGAGCACTTCACAATTTATCTGACTGCTGGCTTTAAAACAGTGAGCTATCGGCAATGAGTTATAAAAAAATATATGTAAAGTGTACAGAATTGAAAATAAATCCTACATATTTATGTATAAACATAGTTCATAAATAGGATACAGTTTATCTTTAACAAACAAAAGTATTGCAAAAAGCAGATTATTGCACCCTATCTGAATTCTTAGATATTTTAACTGGCAGCTTTAAAGTACTGCAGGATCCATTCTCTTTGATTGCATCGGGAGCTGGGACTTAGCTAGCAATGGTTTGATCCATTTTCTAGAGGTTCTACAGCAGTAATTAGCATTTGGAAAGCCTAACTTGCCGTGCCAAAAAGGGTAAAATCGGCCATAAAAAGGAGAATCACTGAGCTCTTAACTCTCGTTGTCGGAGGCTCCCTGCAGCGGATTTAATGACATAGACACATAGCAGCTACGTAGTGACATAAGTTCATAAATGGAAAAACCCCGTAGCCTCACCATGATGAACTAAAGCAGAAAAAAAAAATTATGATTTTTATCGAGTCTTTACAGTGAGGTACTTTGTGCAAATGAGCCCCTGGTGTGGAATATTCTATCTGTACTTGGATTCCCAGGTCAAATTTGCCTAATTTAGCAGCTAAAATTCATGCGAAAAGCTTTCAGGATTTGGCTTAACAGCTTCTGTTGTTACAGATGAAGCATTAAGTTACGATGTAGAAAATTATACAAACAATCAGTGTTCAGGAACGTTATAAATGACTGTTCTCTAAATGCATTTTAAACTGTGCTTCTAAAGTATAGAAAGTTAATTTGTTTGTGTCATGTCCTTGAAATATGTATCGTGCCTCTTTTGGTTAAGTCCAGATAAAGAACCATATAACCGTGGCACATGGAAGGGGCAAGATATAAAAGGATTTGGGCTCTTCCTCACAGTTTTTCAATCAAGAACTGTTGTCGTACTGTTGTCATACAAGTAAATGACACATGTATTGTAGAAACAAACACACAATAAATGTACAGTGCCCTAAAATAAGCAATGAAAGAATGGTTTGGTTCTGTCTCGCCACCTGTTGTCCACAAATGGTATTACAACAGCTATAATATTTTTTTTTTTATAATTTTAACTTGTCATTGTTTTTTTTATTACTAAACAGGATAATTTCACTTAAAATTATCTATGCATGTTGTATATTTTACTGCAAGCTCCAAATCACCGAGTGCAGTGTAACTGTGCTGGGGCTTGGGACTTTGGACCCTTCCCAAAAGGGAAAGGGCCCAGTTCCTCCCCACCCCTCAGGAGCCAGAAGGCCCTGGATCGGGAAAAAAAGAGATCTTCAGGCTCTCCTTTGCCGGACCTAGGGAGAGCCCCTTTACATCCGGACCTCCAGAGCCAAAAGGCCCCTTAGGAGGCAAAGGTGTTTAGGACTCCCTCCACCACCAGGCTTGGGCCCCAAGGTGGGCCAAAGCTTCCCCCAGGGGACTGGTTCTTTAGCTGTCCCCATATGAAGGGAGCCTCAGGTAACTTGGGGAGAAAGGGTCGCCCGTAAGGGTCTATAACCAAACAAAACCAACAACCTGCCACTCCAGAACAATAAAAAAAGACATAAAGTGCTTTGTGATAAGTGCTATGTGTTAATAAATAAATAAGTGCCCGCAGGCCCCAGCCTAATGGCCGGTGGGTTTCTAAAATTTTCTAGTCAAGCCAAAAGGCCAGAATAAAGAAATAAAAAGTGATGAAAGGATATTGAAGTGCTTAGTGCTCAGTGCCATACTCTGTTCACTGTGAGGGTGCTGCAAGTTCCCCATCACCAGTGAGTATTCAGGCGCCCCCGGCCCTTTATAACCAGGGGGAACATAAGCACCTCAGGCTCCAGACACCACTGGCCTCTTGGCCAGAGGACCAGGTGATGTCCCTCTTGCCTATAGTGGGTGCCTTTAAGCCCCTACTACGTACATGGGCATCTACACCTGTCCGTAGCCAAAAGCCCAAGAAGCGAGTTATGTAATGGTTAAATCTAAAGCAACGAGATCACTTTTCAATCTGGGCATACAAGTGGGAGGTCAGATTGGAGAACACTGGACATTTGGCTTCAGTCGACTTGTTACTGCAATCAAAAATTGAACGTACACACAAGACAATAGCAGTCATCACCTAACTAAATTTATGAACATGTTAATGATCCAGATGATTTTGATTTGATTATTTTCGGGGATTGCATGCCAATTGACTGATAATGGCAGCATGGTGGCTAAGTGGTTAGCACTTCTGCCTCACAGCACTGGGGTCATGAGTTCAATTCCTGACCATGGCCTTATCTGTGTGGAGTTTGTATGTTCTTCCCGTATTTCTTCCCACACTCCAAAAACATACTGGTAGATTATTTGGCTGCTAACAAATTGACCCTAGTTTGTGTGTTTGTGTGTGTGTGTGTATGTTAGGGAATTTAGACTGTAAGCTCCAATGGGGCAGGGACTGATATGAATGAGTTCTCTGTACAGCGCTGCTGAATTAGTGGCGCTATATAAATAAATGGTGGTGATGATTATGATGATGATTATGAATACTCTAGCAGAATGTCCATGTATTTCTCCCAGACCTTGGGAGAGCAGGCCTTACTCCTGTATCCCGCCGGACCTCAGGAGAGCAGGCCTTTCTCCTGGATCCCGCCGGACCGCAGGAGAGCAGGCCTTTTTCCTGGATCCCACCGGACCTCAGGAGAGCAGGCCTTTCTCCTGGATCCCACCGGACCTCAGGAGAGCAGGCGTTTCTCTTGGATCCCGTCGGACCTCAGGAGAGCAAGCCTTTCTCCTGGATCCCGCCGGACCTCGGTAGAGGAGGCCTTTCTCCTGGATTCCGCCGGACCTCAGGAGAGCAGGCCTGTCTCCTGGATCCCGCCGGACCTCAGGAGAGCAGGCCTGTCTCCTGGATCCCGCCGGACCTCAGGAGAGCAGGCCTTTCTCCCGGATCCCGTCGGACCTCAGGAGAGCAGGTCTTTCTCCTGGATCCTGCCGGACCTCGGGAAAGTAGGCCTTTCTCCTGGATCCAGCCGGACCTCGGGAAAGCAGGCCTTTCTCCTGGATCCCACCCACTTCACTGCGAATCACATAATTTTGGTCCCGCCCCCATGGCTCAATGTCGCGGGTCATATGATGTAATTTTCTATACCACTCTTCCCTTCCTGCTGCTTTACCTCCCCTCTGGGATCTCCCAGAGAGCTGATGGTGGAAGTTGGCAAGTATGTAATGGCGAAGGTATCGCCGTGGACTTGGTCAGTTATCTCTTGTGTAGTTTTTGGTTACCCCTATAACATAATGAGCCTCTATACATAACATACCTTTCCAGTGGGTCTATTCTGCGGCAGACCTAGAGCCACAGTCCCTTTGATAAAACCGTATTCTGGATACGCCTGGAATTTTCTAAGTATTCACAAAGCCATTATGCAAAGAATTCAATGTTCTTTGATTGGATATGTACTTCTAAGAGAATATTATATGACTTTTGCTTTACAGTCTAGGTCATTTAACGACAGTGCTGGACTCCAAACGAGGTCTTGTAACGTCATATGCCTATCTGTACGTGAATCCTACAGTTTATATAGAGAATACATAAATCTTTGTGCCTAGATAGCGACTTACGTGGGACATGAACCATTCAGCAGCCCATATGCATATACATGTAAAAACTTAGATTTCTTATTTAAATGAGATTTAAGGCGTGGATGGGTGCATTTATGGGATGTTACCTGGTTAGATGGGAAGGGGGGGGGGGTCAAAGCCCTTTTTCTCCTGCAAAAAGATTTGGTGTTCACATACCCATTTATTCAGGTAATTGCTTGGCTTAGCCCATCAAAATGGAAGATATTGGTGGAGCTTCGCACCCCCCCACCCCCCCGTCACACCTGGGGTTGCCGCATGCGGGTTGGTGGGGCGCTGCACTTACTGGGCTTACTGTGTTCCGCCGGCCCTGATAGCAGCGATAGTGGGGGTGCAAAAAAGATGATATCTCTTGTTGCAGGATGAAGTTAGCACAAGGTAGTGAAGAGTGCACAATCGGGGTCATTCCCAGTTTAGTGGATCGCTAGGCTTGATCTATTACACATCCTCATAGAAAAATATTGCGGAAAAGGACATCTCTTTCAATAGGACACTTTTGGCATTATCCATACAATGGAAAACACATTTATATGGCAGCCGGGAGGCTGTTTAACTGGCTGCCCCCTTAGATGTCCGGGATGGTTGCCAAGCTGCCAGAATGCTTCTTCCGGCCGCTCTTGCAGTCAGCTGTGTCTCTGCAGCGTATTGCAGAGTGCCTTGTCTCTGAGCAGCCTTGGGGATTGGCCCATAGTACTTAAAATAGCTAGAGGGGCGTAGCCTCCCTGTCGGTTATAGCGGTACTCATGCTCGTTTCCTGGATATTTTCTGTTCCACTCCTCGTCTTGACCTTTGGCTTGTTTCTGGACCACTTCTACTTCCTGCCCGCCTCAACCTTTTGACTTGTCTACAGCTACTCCTGCTCGTGGCCCGCCCTCAATTATTTGCATCATTCCTAGTTTGTCTTCTGTACTCCGTATGGTGTACTGTACTCCCAGACTCTATAGATCTTCGCTACCTGGTACCTGTGATAAACTTTTCTTATTTTGAGTTTAAGTCCTGGGGGCATCAGAGTACCTGTGAGAACATCTCTCTCTACGGGAGAGGCGGCTTGCTATAGGTAAAGAACTCTCTCTCGTCCTTTTCTAAAAATCTATCAACCTATCAGTGGGAGGTGTAACACCTACAACAGACCACAGTTATCATAATAATCATCATCATTTATTTGTGAGGCTACAGATTCCTCAATGCAGGACAGTCAGCAATACTCAAACAAAACATAACACTAGCAAGCAACAGAACAAGCAATAGCAGAAGACACAACTTAGAACATAAAGAAATCTTTATATTAGGACAAGGAGGTGAGGACAGGAGATGGGAGATAGAGAGGGCCCTGCTTGTGGGAGCTAAAATTCTAGAAGGGTGAAGAGACAAATGCAGACAATGAGGTTGGTGAGAAACAAGTGAATTGAGCAGGTGGAACGTGATGATGGAGTAGTCTAGGATAGGGAGGGGTAGACAAATGTGAAGAGGTGAGTTTTAAGGGAGCATTTGAAAGATTGGAGGTTGGGGGAGAGTCTGGTCAGGGAGTTCCAAAGACGGGGAGCAGCACGGGCCTCAAGCGGGAGTGTGAGTTGGTGAAAGGGGAGGAGGAGAGGCGAAGGTCATCGACAGAAAAGAGTGGGCATGTTGGGGAGTATTTCTTGACAAGTTCAGAGATGTAGGAGGGGGAGGCATTAAAGAGAGCTTGAATGGTATTCCGGATTGGATGGAGAGCCAATGGAGGACTTTGAAGAGAGCACAGCAGATGAGGAACATTGGGAGAGGAAGATTAGCCGTGACTCTACATTAAAGACAGACAGACAGAGGTCTATATGGAGTCATTTCCATATAGACTAGGGCTTACTTTCACGTGGACTTGTGCACAGCGGTCAAGTAGGTGCATTGGCTTAAAATGTATGCCCTGCACTTTGCAGCTCATAGACGATCGCTAGGCTTTAGTCACGATGCATTATTTTGTGCGCTCAACAATCCTGACTCAGCACTTCCAGTAGACTGATAAGTTATGCGTAAAGTAGGCCAAGATATGTTACACTAACTTCACCGCACTTCACAGTAAATTCACAGCCTAGAATGATTTATTTACCTCTAAACTTGCATGCAGGGAACACACCAATAAAATAGGAGGGTTGGATAGACGGAATCCATCAACTCCTTGGCTCAATTTCAGGTCTAGTTGGAAAATAAAAAAAAAGTAATTAAGTTATTTTAGGTTACAGCAACATCTGGAGAAATATCCACTTGTACCCGAGCATAACATCACACAAAGTAACAGTTACAAATATAGTCGATAAAGTTTGTTTGAAATTGTTTACGACTTCCAAAAGAAAACTTTTCCTGCTGATTTTAACAATATTGTGTATTTTAGACACAGACAGATTATGACTGCAACTTTCATGACCACGGCGCTACTTGGACTGCCAGGAAAATTTAACAGAGAAGGTAAGTGCCAGCGGCCCGTGATTAGACAGGACACTTCTAATTAATCCTTTGTCACCAACATTCTGTTCATCACACATCCTCATTCTGAGTTTTCCCTGGATGTAATGATAACTACACAGGCGAGCACAGAAGAACACTCAGGGACACATCTTCTAATTGGCACAGCAAAGAAAACATTTATATTGCAAATGGCACAAACATACGACTGCATTATCACCCAAGCGCTGGTTATATAATTCCATATGGGGTATTGGGGAACATTGAACGCCTAGATTAGGGACTCTGTATATCCGAAAAGAAAGCACCAGATGAGATGCATTGACATGACCAGCAGACTCACAAGTACTGTGATTAAAATGGAAATACAATATTACTTGTTATTTATATGGTGTAGTGTATACCAAATAGTCACTTATTGCAAGTGGAATGTCTGTTATGGGTGAATATACTCGGCCTTATTCCCAATGCTTGGAACAGACAGATGCGGAGAATGTGACCCATCTCTGCATTACTGTAGGTACACTGGGGTGTGAGCAGGCTTAGAGTGGCGCAATCCAACGCTTCCTCTTACCTATCCGGAGGCCCAAGATCTGTCCCATAATCTCCCACTGTACTAGTACTTATAAATGTATCACTCAGTAAACCACTAGTACTGGATTTATGTTCGTATTAGAGGCTTTGTAACCTACAGACCAGGGGCCTGATTCATTAAGGATCTTAACTTGAGAAACTTCTTATTTCAGTCTCCTGGACAAAACCATGTTACAATGCAAGGGGTGCAAATTAGTTTTCTGTTTTGCACATAAGTTAAATACTGACTGTTTTTTCATGTAGCACACAAATACTTGTTAGCTTATTTGTACACTGAAATCTAAAGTTGATATGTGTGTGCTACATGAAAAAACAGTCAGTATTTAACTTATGTGCAAAACAGAAAACTAATTTGCACCCCTTGCATTGTAACATGGTTTTGTCCAGGAGACTGAAATAAGAAGTTTCTCAAGTTAAGATCCTTAATGAATCAGGCCCTAGGTTTTAAAACAGCAACATTTCTTCTATACAGGAATGACAGGTCCACTCAAAGGTTACGGCAGGAGACGTGACGTAAAGCTTGCGGCTTGCCCAGCGCATCATGAAAGATCAGTCTCTTTTATTGACGGCGGCTGAGCGCTGAACAAAACGATGTGCTGAATGCATTGTTTAATAGAGATGCTGTCGCATTACAGGCAATGTATTATTTTATCTGTTTGATCAGGATAATAGAACCTACTGTTCTCCATACTGAATCTGGATTTGAACTCGTGACCCCACCAGCCGACCAACCTGGAAAGGAAGGGAAATAAAAATCATTACACGCCATTACAGCAGCCGTAGAACGAGCTCATTCCCGGCAGACGCACATTACTGTATTTAGAAAACGGCTTGTCGACCCAGCAGGCGACTCTCACAATGTTTTGACATTACAGCGTCAATATTACAGAGTTCAGACATTGCAGCGAGAGGCAGCTTAGAACATTAGTCTACAATTACTGACCGGAGGGAACTGAATAATGTATCCTGTGGTTGATCGGCAGCTTTGGTTCATAGTACACAGAGTTATGGAAGATATTGGAGGTCGTTTACAAAGCAAAACAACGCCAGCATCGCAGTGTGTGCCTCACACTGCAGAAATTAACCTAGCTTCGCCCCAGATAGCTGCATTTTGTAAGGAGTTGCAGCTTAAACAGTCTGAGGGGATGAACGGAGTATGTGTACTAGTAGTGGGTCAGAGCTGGTGGGGAATGGGTCCTATACTTGTGAAAAAAAAAAAAAAAAGACAAACACAGTTCCCATGCACTGTGCACTGTGTAAAAATAAATAAATAAATGAGAAAAACCGTCACCATGCCCCCCATCCCCAAATAAAGTCAGGGCTAGACAGTCGAGAGCTATTGCTCCTCCTGGGCTGCAGGGGACTGGGATAATTAAGATTGTGACCCCTGCGCATTGTACCAAAAGGGTACAAAGAAATACACAATTTTCAAATACAATGTAACCAATAAAATTTGAACAATCCCATTAAAAGAATAAACCGGCCCATACAGTAAAGGCCAGATCCAATTAGAGGCGAGGTTCCGCAGCAGCCTTGCGGGTCTCTCTCTGTGTGCATTACCGGAAGTTACAGTAATGAAAACCTTGTTCATTTTTTACCGCACTGCTATAAACTTTGAGCAAAAAAAAAAACAAAAACCCCAAAAAATGAAGGTCACCTACAGAATAACGCGGTGATATTGCGTAAAAGTTACTACGGAACCTTGCGGCTAATTGACTCGGACCCTATGAGCGATTCAAAGCCAAGAAACCTCAGGACTCCCTTTAATTGGCAGTTAATCACAAGCCAGCAGAGGAATACACTTGTGGTGCAGGTTGCTGGATTTTGGGGAAAGGGGTGTGTATCCCCCCCCTCCCCATTTGAACTACAACAGATCAGGAAAGAGAAAAGAAAACAATTATTTTCCTATGTTGGAATGATAAAGGTCACAATCTTATTAATCAGGGGCAGGGCTGGGCTGGGTCTGCAGGAGGGCATCTGCCCCTGGGGGGGCAGGAGGGTGTCTGCCCCGGATCGGTCCCGTAGTTGGCTGCCCTAGGTCACTGGGCCACCTGCATTATTTTTCCTTTAACACAGTGGATCCCAAACTTTCTCAGTTCAAGGCACTCCTAGGGTCTCCATAATTTTTTCAAGGGTGCAGTATTTTTGGGCTCCCACTTCCCCCATAGAGACCAGCCCAGGCTATCTACCACTGGGGAAGGGAGAGAATTTGGAAGGGGGGAGGGGTGCAACAATTTTAAATATTTAAATTATATAGTATTATTTTTAATATAATATAATAATAATCCACTATAGTCATGTAGAAGAAATATATATATATATATGAGGTTTACAGTGATTTTTATGCTTTTCCACAGAGAAGGACCCTTATTTTAGGGTGGACCATCTAGGGTACAAACCAAGGTATTTTGCGGAGCATTTGAGAAACGACCTCCAATAAATTTATAGGCCATTTGTTAAACCCACCATATTACACTCATATAGGAGATGTAACATTAGAAATGAAAGGACTTAAATACACTGTGCTGGCAAGACTGAATTTTGTAATGATTGCAAATCTGCTTCTGGAAGTCTAATATAATCAGTATAAATAATCTTAAAGTACTTGCAGCTACAGGTAGCGGAAAATAATGTACAACCACCGACATAAAGTCACTTTATAGGGCTCAGAGCTTGTGCTGCGTCCTGTGTGTGAGTCTACCAGGGCACTGAGTCTACCGGGGCACTGAGTCTACCACGGCACTGAGTCTACCGCGGCACTGAGTCTACCGGGGCACTGAGTCTACCGGGGCACTGAGTCTACCACGGCACTGAGTCTACCGCGGCACTGAGTCTACCGGGGCACTGAGTCTACCACGACACTGAGTCTACCACGACACTGAGTCTACCACGGCACTGAGTCTACCGCGGCACTGAGTCTACCGGGGCACTGAGTCTACCGCGGCACCGAGTCTACCGGGGCACTGAGTCTACCGGGGCACTGAGTCTACCGGGGCACTGAGTCTACCGCGGCACTGAGTCTACTGCAGCACTGAGTCTACCGGGGCACTGAGTCTACCGCGGCACTGAGTCTACCGGGGCACTGAGTCTACCGGGGCACTGAGTCTACCGGGGCACTGAGTCTACCACGACACTGAGTCTACCGCGGCACTGAGTCTACCGCGGCACTGAGTCTACCGGGGCACTGAGTCTACCAGGGCACTGAGTCTACCGGGGCACTGAGTCTACCGGGGCACTGAGTCTACCACGGCACTGAGTCTACCGCGGCACTGAGTCTACCGGGGCACTGAGTCTACCACGACACTGAGTCTACCACGGCACTGAGTCTACCGCGGCACTGAGTCTACCGGGGCACTGAGTCTACCGCGGCACCGAGTCTACCGGGGCACCAAGTCTACCATGGCACCAAGTCTACCATGGCACTGAGTCTACCGTGGCACTAAGTCTACCGCGGCACTGAGTCTACCAGGGCACTGAGTCTACCAGGGCACTGAGTCTACCGGGGCACTGAGTCTACCACGGCACTGAGTCTACCGGGGCACTGAGTCTACCGGGGCACTGAGTCTACCGCGGCACTGAGTCTACCGCAGCACTGAGTCTACCAGTGTCTGGAACTGTGCAGGAACGATGCAAGAAATTCACTGAACTGACATCTGGTTGGTGGATAACTGTGTCTCAGATCTTGTATCGGGATATCCTATAAATGCTCAGCTTTTGGAGACCGAGCTGCCCTGATATATAAATAACATGCTCATCAAACCGATGGGCAACCACATGTAGACAGAGGCGCTGTCGTCCTACAAGACACCTCCCCCAACAATAAAGTAATGCTGCAATATAACGATGATCACTCAGTGCCACTGACCTTGACTTATAAGGGTTTGACTGCACCCAAACCATGCCAGGACAATGCACCCCCCCATTATTACTGCAGCCGTCACGGTTGCAAACAAGGACCCTGAGCTGTAGGGTTTGCAGCGCCATGCGTGCACTCGGGATGACCTTCCCGTTGCTCGAGAGTCCATCGCCTGTGGTCCTTGCACCACTGAACTTGGGAACGTACATTTCAAGGTGTGACCAGTGGTTTATACACCAAAACCTGAACTGATATTCTGCTCTGCGGAGTTCTCGTTGGATCATGTTGGATGAAAACAGATGCCTGTGTCACTGGTTGACATTTGCAGTAAATTGATCTATAGGGGTTTGCCTATATTGCCTTGCACTTATGCACGGATATCATGGAGGATGTGCTTCTGCCCTCTGTTGCCTTTATCTGATAATGTTTTTTCCCCCCCGGAGTCCGTTGCTGACGTCTCCTTAGACAACTTTGTTAGTGAAATATTAGCAAGTCAGACTACCTTGGTCACTGAAGCTCCTGGCAAACGTGCCCCAGCTGGGTGAGGTCAACCGGGACGTAGGAACGAAGATTTTCATGGGGGGACAAAAGACCAAAGACTACTATTGGGGTTGGAGCCCCTTTTTCTTGTGTTTGGTACCTCGTTTTATGACAGTTGTAACACTGACTATAGATATACATAGACTCCCAATCCTATGTTAATTTTTGTCAGTGTTTCAGATTTTGGCCAACCCCAGTTTCATTGTATATTGTATTATAAAAATGTATTTATACATTAAATAAATATTATTATTAATATTAACTACCAATTAGTACAATAGGTGTTAGAAAGATAGATACATTCAATTGTTCAACTTAAAAATTTACATTTTTCCTAGTCATTAACCTAGTTTTTATTCAGATTTCATTGACAGCTTAATCTCATTTGATTCCGAGTATTTTAAATCTATAGTCACTGCCTCAGTGGTTATGGTCTGTGCTGTAAATTCAAAGACAATCTATCATTTAAACAAGTTTTACAATTTTAGAAAAAGTTGCATGAAGCCTTTTGTGTAGAAGGTCATCGGGGGGCAAAACACAGTTTTCATCAGGGGCAACTACCCCCTCTGCCCCCCCCCCTGCACGGTTCCTACACCCCTGGACGTCACAGAGGTCTGAGCCATAATTATAGGCAACCAGGGCAGTCTGGGATTTTTATATGTGACTCTGACCATGCTGGAATGTTGTTATCTTAATTAATCTATGAGCCACACCTGTGTTGGAGTAAGTGCTTGCAATATGCTTGGTATCCTTCATATTACTCCCTGTTCATCTGCTGTATTCTGTAGAATTACAAGGACTCAGCTATGAGGTGTTATCTATATAGTACCTTCCATATCTACAATGGAAACAGTTTGGGGTAGATTAATCAAACATTCTAAAAAGGAAAAGTGGAGATGTTGCCTGTAGCAGCCAATCAGATTCTAGCTATCATTTTCTTGAATGTACTAGATACACTGTAGCTAGAATCGGATTGGTTACTATGGGCAACACCTCCACTTCTCCTTCTTAGAACAGTTGATAAATCTACCCCTCTATTTCCTAAGGCTAAATTAAATTACCACACAGGACACTGACTAATTGTAGTATATACCGAGTTGGACTACTGACGGCAGTATGGATAGGATTGTTGGTGAGAGAGGGTGGTTGGGTGTGTTATGAGCAGACAGGATAAGAAAGTTCTAAAACAAATAATAGCTTCAAACCTCACATAATGTTGTTACCAGATGTATCAAGATTGTTCTTACAACATTCTCACATCTACACTGTTCTAGTCCAAATTCTACCATTGACTTAACACTCAAACCGCATTACGGGATGCTTCTACGTACGATGGTTTGATGGTGCCGGAATGTTTCTTATGGATGAACGCTCCCGCTAACCCGCCAGCTCCAGAGTTCAGATACTGAAAATCCACAAAAAAAACAATTCCAATTAGTCATATTCTCAAAAACAAGTAAATGAAGGAAGAAAATTTTTGTATATATTGAAATTCCCCCACCAGTTAAGCCCTGCTGTCCTAGAACACAGAGGATAACAAGCGCATGATTCATGTAAGGGACAATGAGGAGGAAAAGCGATATAACCGATAAAAAGATGACGTTCAAATGACTGACCTATTTCTGCCACATTATAGAGCTTCTAAAAATATAATGTTATCTGTAACATTATAGTATATATATCCACACCCTCCAATCCTTTGGCCTCTCCGGCTCTGCCCTGTCCTGGTTCACCTCTTACCTTGCTGGCCGTACCTTCTCCGTCTCCACCTCCGGATCTATCTCCCCCCCTCCTCCCTTCCAGTAGGGGTTCCCCAAGGCTCTGTTCTCGGACCCCTACTGTTCTCCCTTTACACCTCTTCCCTCGGTGAACTTATCAGCTCCTTTGGTCTCAAGTACCACCTCTATGCGGATGACACCCAACTCTACCTTTCCTCTCCCGATCTCTCTCCCTCCCTCCTCTCCAGGGTGTCCGCCTGCCTCTCCGCCATCACCTCCTGGATGTCCTCTAGATTCCTCAAACTCAATCTCACTAAAACCCAACTTATTGTCTTCCCCCCCACTCACTCCCCCTGCTCTTCCAACCTTTCTATCACTGCTCTCAACTCCTCTATTTCCCCTGTTTCTCAACTTCGCTGCCTCGGCGTCACCCTGGACTCCTCTCTCTCCTTTGTCCCTCACATCCTCTCTCTGGCCAATCCTGCCGCTTCCAGCTGTGCAACATCGCACGCATTCGGCCCTTCCTCTCCCAAGATGCCACCAAAGCCCTTGTTAACTCTCTTATTATCTCCCGCTTGGACTACTGTAACCTCCTCCTTACTGGCCTCCCCCGCTCTCATCTCGCTCCCCTTCGCTCTGTACTCAATGCAGCCGCTCGGCTCATTTTCCTTTCTCGCCGCTCCTCTTCTGTATCCCCCCTCTACCAATCCCTCCACTGGCTCCCCATCCCCTACAGAATCGTGTTCAAGCTCCTCACTCTTACTTTTAAGGCCCTCTCCAACTCCACTGCTCCCTACATCTCCAACCTCATCTCCATTCACGCTCCATCCCGCCCTCTTCGTTCGGCTAACGACTGCCGCCTCTCTTCCCCCCTGCTTACCTCCTCCCATGCTCGCATCCAAGACTTCTCCCGCGCTGCCCCCCTCCACTGGAACCAGCTCCCCCGCTCCATCAGAACTTCCCCCAACTTGTCCAGCTTCAAACGGGCCTTAAAAACCCACCTCTTCCTTAAAGCCCTTCAGCCCCCCACCCATTGACCTCCTCTCAGTCTCCCCCTGCCCCCCTCCCTCTCCTGTCCCCCTCCTACTTCCCTCCTTTTCATTCTCCTCTCCCCCCCCCTCCGTCCCTGCCTCCGTTATCCCCATTCCCTCCTCCTACCATTGTGTCTCTGTCCGTCCTACCCTCCCCTTAGATTGTACGCTCCTCCGAGCAGGGCCTCCTCTCCTTCTGTTCTCCACCACCTTAACTCTGCTCTCCAGCTCCTTGTCTCCTCCGTGAGGTCCTCCGGCCCCTGTCTCTACCCCGCTGGGGGCTCTCACCTCTAATCTAGCTGTTCATTGAGCTTCTGAGTTACTGTGATTTCTGTTAACTGTACTGTGCTGTCTCACCCTGTATCGTGTTTCTGTCTGTCCCTGTACGGCGCTACGGATACCTAGTGGCGCCCTATAAATAAAAATTAATAATAATAATAATAATAATAATAATAATAATAATCTGTACCATTAAGGGTTAATCTCACTCTCACACTCTGACCTATGCCTCTTGGCAGTGAGGTATGAGGCACATTCACATGAGCGTCAAAGAGCAATGTGTTATAAGTAGAGATGCTCAGGCTCGGTTTCCCGAGAACCAAATATACCCCAACTTAGCAGATCCGAGTACCTTCGAGCTTTTTTGGATTTTAAAACGAAGTAAAACGTCAATGTGACGTCATCGGATCTTGGTTCTCGCGATTTTTGGATTCCTTTTTAAGATCCAAAATAACGGTGGGTGGGAGGGAGGGCGGATCCCCATTGTTCTTTTCTGCCACTGCTGTGTGCCAATGTGTCCTAGATGTGCTAGGAACTGCCGTGTGTTTGTGTCATTGCTCTGTCGCTTACAATCCAGCCAGGTCGCTGCAGTATTTGTCCGAAGGTGTATGAAAATAATATTGTGACCTGTGAGGTGGTCAAAATTGACTGCAAATGACTTGAAATTTGTGTTACTGAGGTTAATAATAATGTAGGAACAAAAAAAAAGCAAAATTATGTGATTTTAGCATATTTTAGGATTTTTAGTCAAAAATCCAAAACCAAAACCAAAACACACGAGGGTGGTTTTGCCAAAACCAAAACACGAAGCTAATCCAGATCCAAAACCAAAACCAGTTCACGGGAGTCAGTGAGCATCTCTAGTTATAAGTGTAGACAAAACCATATACTCTGTGTTCTCTGTAACAGAGCATTTATTAATGAGTCTCAAATCTTACATAGTGTAGTATCTACTTACTGTGCGTTCCCAGAGACACCCATTGTATTACACAGCGTGTGTTACAGGTGTGTTCAATTACATTATCTCTTGAACTATCAGTGTCAAACCATGTTTTATGAATGGGCGCTACTAGCTTAAAATGACTGCCCCTTTGTATGAGAATTTACTCTTATCAACTTTTATGTTGGTATTATGTAACAAGCTTCTGATTATAACCCTTTCTCTTACTGTGGGTTAATAATGTATCACTGTGATATGCCGAGAATTGGGACAACGACTGGCAAAGGGAAAATGATTTATAGTGTTAATAGTAAAATAAATAATATGCTAAACATCCCCCTTACAATATGACTCTACTGACAAATAATTTGTTCTACCTATTTTCCAATACTGGTCCTTAAGTCCTCCCTAACAGTCCAGTTTTTAAGGATATCTGTGCTTGAGTCTAATTTGTGACTCAGTCATTTTAGTTGAATCTCTTATGCTCAAGCATGGATATCCTTAAAAGCTGGGCTGTTAGGAAGGGCTTATTCACTGGAGTCGGGAACCACAGTCTTTTCTTGGATTATAAGCTTGGGGCAGTGATTCCCAAATCCACTGCTCAGGGACTCCTATCAGGGCATGTTTTCCATATCTCCCTGTTGGAGCACAGTTGTATTCATTACTGACTGATACATTGTAACAGATCCACAGGTGGTATAATTATCTCACTTGTGCTCCAGAAAACCTGCACTATTAGGGGGCCATGAGGACTGGGTGTGGTAAACAATGGTTTGGGAGATCATGTTCTGGCAATTTGCGTTAGTGAATATCATCATCATCATCATCACCATTTATTTATATAGCGTCACTATTTCCACAGCGCTGTACAGAGAACTCACTTACATCAGTCCCTGCCCCATTGGGGCTTACAATCTAAATTCCTTAAAACACAGACAGACAGAGACACAGATTAGGGTCAATTTGTTAGCAGCCAATTAACCTACCAGTATGTTTTTGGAGTGTGGAAGGAAACCAGAGCACCCGGAGGAAACCCACGTAAACACGGGGAGAACATACAAACTCCACACAGATAAGGCCATGGTCGGGAATTTAACTCATGATCATCAGTGCGGTAAGGCAGAAGTACTAACCACTTAGCCACCATGCTGCCCACATATTATTCCAATTAGTCATATTCTCAAAAAAAAAATGCTTCTACGTACGAATAATAGATCTTACCCATCCACTACCTCCAAATATGTAATTGCAGTCTAAACATTGTGTTAAAACCCTTATACTACTCGCAACTGGTCTTCAAAGTGTCACATGTAAAGGGGTAGATTCAATTCCCAGCAACTCACAGAGCTGCGAGCAAAACTCAGCGGAGAAATTACCGCAGTAACGGTAATAGTGTGCAGGCCGCGTTGTTCTACAAAATAGTGCAGGGAATTAAATCTGCCCCAAAGTGTTACATCTGATATGACTGACAATGATTTCAAATGGAAACAGAATAAAGAAGATTTTAAAATATTGTATATTGCCAGCGTTTGTTTTTAATTTCTCTAAAAAAAATAAAAAAAATAATAATAACCTGGACACAAATATTTTGTCTATTTTTCTATTCCAGCTATGTTTGTTTTGGTTTTTATATAAAACTGCTTTAATCTTGATGATGGCAACCACTACCCTGATTTGTTTTGTGTACTTAAGTTAACGGACTGATAATAAAAAAAAAAAGACGGACACCTTATACGAGCACCAACAGGCGAAATCCACTTCCCACTCATGCAAGTGAAGTTCAACATTGCCAACAGCGTGGGCCAAATCAAAGCCAACGAAACACCCCTGGGGGAAACACAACTGTGATTAATATTTCATAGGAACAATAGCAGGGACAGATTTTCATGACAGTGTTTTAGGTTGTTGCAGTTGGACAAACCGACACAAGAGGGCAGTATTGACATAAATATAAACAAAGAATAGCTTATTGGGTGAAATAAAAAATAATAATGAATATCTATATGCTGTATTAATAGAGTCATTGTATCTATTTTAATAATCAGACAGCTGCGAGTCCTTGACTGTGAAAAGTGGGATTTAAATTAAGTGTAACAAAGCCGTCTTATTTTTACCTTAAAATATAACAAAGTTTTTATAGCATAGTTGTACTTTGTCCTTAATGTTGACCCAGCATTCGAAGAACTGTTCTGAAAGCGCTCCTGTATGACTCCATTATATTGTACCTATCGTTAATGCTGCAAGCCACATTGGAACGGACGTGTCATAATATGGGTGCATGGGTCCATTCACTAATTAATCTTACAACTATCACTGTTCATGATTTGCCCCCTACCAAAATTATGATTGTATGATGTTACTGTTTGTTCAAAAAATGTTTTTTATCTTTTTAATAAAATATGGACCTTGGACACATTGTTTCTGTAATTTACTGTACTGAATGCATTTACATCATGATCATCACCATTTATTTATATAGCGCCACTAATTCCGCAGCGCTGTACAGAGAACTCATTCACATCAGTCCCTGCCCCATTGGAGCTTACAGTCTAATCTGCCTAACACACACAGACAGACACTAGGGTCAATTTGTTAGCAGCCAATTAACCTACCAGTATTTTTTGGGAGTGTGGGAGGAAACCGGAGCACCTGGAGGAAACCCATGCAAATACGGGGAGAACATATAAACTCCGCACAGATAAGGTCATGTTCGGGAATTAAACTCATGACCACAGTGCTGTGAGGCAGAAGTACTAACCACTAAGCCACCCTGGCTTTTCGAAATGGATCTTTTAAAATATATATATCAAAATATATATATCTGACAACAACTCAATTTTATTCCATACGTTTTAATGCTGCAATATTCTTTTTTTACTATTATTATGTTCATGTATATTAATAGATATTGACTGATTGATCGGGCTCCTCTGCCCTATTGATGAATAGTACTTAACCCAATTTGGCTATTATGTGTGTGGTCGAATTGGATATTGATTCTGGTGCTCAGGGCTCGAAATGAGTGACAGAACCAACACGTGAGGCCAGGTTTAGTTTCTTTCAGATTGGACAATCTCAATCACATATTAGAAACTGGTTGGCATAACCAACGAATGACCACATCAGTGACAAATTTGGCCACACACACGATTGAACTCTGCGTCAAACAGCTTCACCACAGAGCTGTCTGCACATCAACGTCCAAAGATTACATCAATACGTCATCCGACGACCATAAAAATTGCAGCCGCTAGATTTTAGTCTTTCACATCGGTGAGGACGGTGGTCATTTATCACCAACACACATCACTAGGAGTCAATTTGTTCTAAAATGTCCAGTATGGCTTACAAATTGCAAACCATTGAGATTACAATAAAAAAGTATCTAATATATAAATGTCTAGTGGCGTGTGTTAGTCTGTCTGTCTGTGTGTGTGTGGAAAAAAATAAAACCAAGCTGCAGCGCCACCTGCTGGGCAGAGTTATACACTGACCTACTAAATTCTTAGTGTGTGTGGAAAAAAAAATTCAGAAAGGGCTGAAATTTGGTATACTAAGATGTTTTTAATTTGTTCATTTAATTTGTTAATTGTTAAAAGTTTTTATAAAGATTTAAAAAATATATATATATATTTCTTGAAGGAGAAGTGACAGTTGGGAGTGGTTGGTGGTTTAGGCCTGGGCTATGGCCCAAATGCATGACAAGAACCTTTTTAACACCTTAAGTAGCTTGATTTGACTAGAATGCATGAGTATCATGCACGGGTTAACTTGTAAAAAATATTTTGCGAAAGTAAAACACAAAGTTACTTTCACTATTAATCAACATCATCATCATTTTGTTTGTCCATTTATCACAGTTAATGGTGATACATTTATTTGGGTAACTCTAACTGTAGATTTGGGGATCGTTTGTGGAATTTGCAGCCATCCCATGCTTCAAACGCAGGTAGTGGCAGTAGTTTTAAGGTTTTAAGGTCACTGGAAGTAGTTTTACATCCATGACAAGTATATGTTTATGTCAGCAAGTTTTGCTCATTATGTATGTAGTTTAACACTTATTATATAGGAATTTTATTTTTGTTAAATTTGTAATATTAAATATTTACCGTACTAGAAAAAATCCCCGGACTGTCCTTTTACACAGAAAGGCACAATGGTGGGTGTGAAAAAAGTATAAATTAAAATAAATGAGAAACTTTTCTATGTACCCACCACAGTACAAAGAAATTGATGAGGCAAACCTGGACTACCAAAATAATTAGAAGGCTAATGGATGTCAACCAGTGTTAGAGTTTCAACACTTTCTAAAGCTTTCAATCTTGCAGTTAGAAATTTATTACAAGATTAATTACAATGTGAGTGACGTTGGTCTCTTTCAATAAACCATTTTTTCTCTATAAACTTGAACAGTGCACCCTGAGATAACCAATTTAAATGCATGACCACTAGATGGCAGCATTCTTTCAAATAATCCATAACAGAAGAATAGAGGGGTTAAAGGAGGTTTTAATAAGTAAAAAAAATGACTCATTTCTTAAGGGCCAAACATACTGTTCTTTTCGTAGACTTTTTACATACCAGCTAAATTAATATATCAGACAAAGTATAATCATTTAGAGATACTGGCATTCTAATACCTGGGAAATAATGATACATCGCTATTCATTCAGCTTAACTGCTGATTTATATGAACCTAGCTACTAATGCAGGTTTTATTCAGCAGCAGATTACACATTAAAACGATATGTTTGCTAAAATATTTATATTTAATCAGCCCCTGCATCTGAGCAACAAAAGACTGGATATGACAAAGCTCCATTCCACAGACTTAGATAATCATTATATAATTCTTCTTTTATATTTGAAAATACTTAACTTTGCTCATTTGTGCTTTATTTAGTGTACTGATATATAAATGAATACTATTTCTTGCTCTATTCGCTCATGTGGCTAGGATCAGGCTAAAAAAGAATTCATGCAGACCTGCTGGTGAGGCACATCACCCACCTGCTGCGCTGACCGCATTCCATCGTCCTGGCCCTATGATGGGTCCTAGTATGCAGCTGATAGATACTTCTCGATTGTTACATTCTGATATATTTTGCCTTTTTCTACCTAGAGACCAGGAACAGCCCAGAACCAGAGCATACGCCAGAGAACGTAGCAACAACCAAATTGCCTTCGAGCGCAAAAGGACACTTACTACAGCTTACGATTTTATGTGCGTAATGGGCAGGGGACTAGTCACAATGCAGTAAGAGCATGCCAAGGTTGAGCGCACGCAGCAGCGTCCAACTCAAGCTCTGGACATCTGAAGGGTACATGATATTTAGCTGTATGTCTTGCTCCAGCTACAGATCTAGTCTAAGTGCCAATCACTAGTGATGATGGCTGTGTATGCATGCTATAACATGTGTTTGCAATCAAGAGCAACAGTAGCAGTGTATTTTATATACAGTAGACATTTTGTTTTCATTGTATTTTATGTACAGTAGATATTTTGTCAGTAATGAATACTGTATATTATTATTTTATTTATATATATATATATATATATATATATATATACACAAGTTAACCCGTGCATGATACTCATGCATTCTAGTCAAATCAAGTTACTTAAGGTGTTAAAAAGGTTCTTGTCATGCATTTGGGCCTAGCCCAGGCCTCCTCAGGGGAAGAGCGTTACTTCCCGACGCAAGCGCCCTTTTTTAACGTGGTTTTGTCCACATGTCTTCACCTCATCATTTTTCTCCATCACCTCATCCTTCATCTTCATCGCCACATCCTTCATCAAGCTACTTAAGGTGTTAAAAACTTCCCACTGTCACCCCCGGCAACCACCAACCACTCCCAACTGTCACTTCTCCTTCAAGAAATATGTAGGTCAGTGTATAACTCTGCCCAGCAGGTGGCGCTGCAGCTTGTTTTTTTTTTCACACACGCCACTAGGCATTTATATAGTAGATATATATATCTGCAGCAGCTATTTATATAGCACTAACAATTCCACAGCGCTGTAGAGAGAACTCACCCACATCAGGTGCATGCCTCTTTGTTACTCTGTCACTTCGAAGTCTGACCTCCGACCTCTACCTAAAGCACCCTTTTCATTAATGTTTCCATTTTCTTCTAAAATGCTACTAATTTTTGCCTTAATTATTTGATACATTTTGAACCTTTGTGGGGTTTTTTACGCTTTATACTTTACATACAAGACCCAATCTCCAGTGGTTGAATATCCTAAACCTTTTAACCCTGTAGATCCCAACATAATCATACTACATTAAGGCATTTCTGGAAACCAAATATTTACTGACCCCTCCACCTTATTTTTAGCTTAAATTACGTGGTGACCATCCAGATAACTCAGTCCAGCGCGGGGTACATTGGCAGCGAGCAGTGAGGGAATGAGCATTTTCCTTACACATTAGCATCAAGATCTCTTTTCAGAATTAAATATAGACTTGCAAAACAACTTGAATGTCTGCCATTTATGATAATTTGTATTTCCCTTAACTTTCGCACAGTAAAATGTCATGTGCCTTGTATTTAATGTCCTAGCCTCCGTCCCCCCAGGTTGGTTTGATAAAGCACACGGTAAACTTACAGCAAGAGGTATTTACTCATTTAATTTATGACTGTCGGAATGTGTACTGCAGCCGCGTCAAGCCCTGACATTAACTAGCTCTGCAGCCCGATGTGCAGTTATCTAAATTTAGTTTCAGACACAGCAGGAGATCATAACAGTAGATTACAAGATTAAATTGGGATTAAGATAGAATTTATAGTGAAGAAATATCCCCTGGAGGATAATACCACCACCCCCTCCTGAAAGACCAGGGGTTTTTGGCATGGAACCATTTCCCCCATAGTTCATAGGTTAGTCTCTCCATATCTCACCTCCATATGCCGCTCATTGCCCCCTCCATATCTCACCTCCATATCCCGCTCATTGCCCCCTCCATATCTCACCTCCATATCCCGCTAATTGCCCCCTCCATATCTCACCTCCATATCCCGCTCATTGCCCCCTCCATATATCACCTCCATATCCCGCTCATTGCCCCCTCCATATCTCACCTCCATATCCCGCTCATTGCCCCCTCCATATCTCACCTCCATATCCCGCTCACTGCCCCCTCCATATCTCACCTCCATATCCCGCTCATTGCCCCCTCCATATCTCACCTCCATATCCCGCTCATTGCCCCCTCCATATCTCACCTCCATATCCCGCTCATTGCCCCCTCCATATCTCACCTCCATATCCCGCTCATTGCCCCCTCCATATATCACCTACATATCCCACTCATTGCCCCTCCATATCTCACCTCCATATCCCGCTCATTCCCCCCTCCATATCTCACCTCCATATCCCGCTCATTCCCCCCTCCATATCTCACCTCCATATCCCGCTCATTGCCCCCTCCATATTCCGCACATTGCCCCCTCCATATCTTACCTCCATATCCCACTCATTGTCCCCTCCATATCTCACCTCCATATCCCGCTCATTGCCCCCTCCATATCTCACCTCCATATCCCGCTCATTGCCCCCTCCATATCTCACCTCCGTATCCCGCTCATTGCCCCCTCCATATCTTGCCTCCATAATCCGCTCATTGCCCCCTCCATATCTCACCTCCATATCCCGCTCATTGCCCCCTCCATATCTCACCTCCATATCCCGCTCATTGCCCCCTCCATATCTTACCTCCATATCCCGCTCATTGCCCCCTCCATATCTCAGTTCCATATCCCGCTCATTGCCCCCTCCATATCTTACCTCCATATCCCGCTCATTGCCCCCTCCATATCTCACCTCCATATCCCGCTCATTGCCCCCTCCATATCTCACCTCCATATCCCGCTCATTGCCCCCTCCATATCTCACCTCCATATCCCACTCATTGCCCCCTCCATATCTCACCTCCATATCCCGCTCATTGCCCCCTCCATATCTCACCTCCATATCCCGCTCATTGCCCCCTCCATATCTCACCTCCATATCCCGCTCATTCCCCTCTACATATCTCACCTCCATATCCCGCTCATTCCCCCCTCCATATCTCACCTCCATATCCCGCTCATTGCCCCCTCCATATTCCGCACATTGCCCCCTCCATATCTTACCTCCATATCCCACTCATTGTCCCCTCCATATCTCACCTCCATATCCCGCTCATTGCCCCCTCCATATCTTACCTCCATATCCCGCTCATTGCCCCCTCCATATCTCACCTCCATATCCCGCTCATTGCCCCCACCATATCTCACCTTCATATCCCGCTCATTGCCCCCTCCATATCTCACCTTCATATCCCGCTCATTGCCCCCTCCATATCTCACCTCCATATCCCGCTCATTGCCCCCTCCATATCTTACCTCCATATCCCGCTCATTGCCCCCTCCATATCTCACCTCCGTATTCCGCTCATTGCCCCCTCCATATCTCACCTCCATATCCCGCTCATAGCCCCCTCCATATCTCACCTCCATATCCCGCTCATTGCCCCCTCCATATCTCCCCTCCATATCCCACTCATTGCCCCCTCCATATCTCACCTCCATATTCGACTCATCATCATCATCATTTATTTATTTAGCGCCAACATATTCCGTAGCGCTTTACAATTGGGGACAAACATACAAACACATGCAATCCAGAGGTCTTCAAGACACTGTCCTATCCTGGTTCTCATCCTACCTTTCTAATCGCTTGTTCACTGTTAATTTCTCTGGGGCCACCTCTGCTCCGCTTCCTTTATCAGTTGGAGTACCACAAGGCTCAGTCCTAGGTCCTCTGCTATTCTCTATCTATACCACTTCTCTTGGAAAACTAATACTGAAATTCAAAGGAGCGTATCATCTCTATACGGATGATACACAAATCTATCTATCCTCTCCTGATATCACACCATCTGTGTTGTCTCACGTTACTGACTGTCTTTCTGCTATTTCATCTTGGATGTCTTCTCGACAACTCACACTCAATCTTTCAAAAACAGAATTAATAATATTCCCACCCAACAATAGAAACTTCCTGCCTGACATTTCTATTTCTGTTGGCAACATGACAATAAATCCCACTCAGGAAGCTCGCTGCCTAGGTGTAATCCTTGACTCGCAACTATCATTTGTTCCCCACATCAACTCTATATTTACATCATGCTGCATACATCTAAAAACATATCCAGAATACGTACATATCTCACACATCTCCCGCATCAACTATTGTAGTTCCCTCCTAACTGGATTTCCCAAAATCAGACTCAAGCTCTTACAATCTATTTTGCATGCAGCAGCTAGATTGATTTTCTTTGCAAATTGTTTTTCGTCTGCTGAGTCTCTGCATTGGTTGCCTGTTTCTCAAAGAATCCAACATAAAATTCTTCTACTAAAATAAAAGGCCATCAGCAAAATTGCACCAACATACATCTCCTCACTTGCCTCAAAATATCTCCCAACTAGACACCTCCGTTCTGCACAAGATCTACATCTCTCTTCCACTCTCATGACTTCCTCCCATTCTCTGTTACAGGACTTTAGTCGAGTTGCACCCACTTTGTGGCATTCACTCCCTCACACCACAAGACTTTCCACTAGTCTTCAAACCTTCAAGCGTTCTCTGAAAATTCACTTCTTCGGGCAAGCTTATAATATTCCTTTACCACCCTCTTAATCTCCCTAGGTTACCCTATTACCACCCTCTACACAGCTAACACAAGACAACAACCCTCTGACCAACATAGTTGTGTGATTGATCACACAGCACACTAAATACTTTGTAACCTTTGCATTCTAGCTGGACAAATATTCAATATGATGTAGCACGTGCCCTTGTGTATCAAACCATTGTCCCATAGATTGTAAGCTTACGAGCAGGGCCCTCTTACCTCTCTGTCTGTATGTCTTACCCAGTATTGTTTTATCACTGATTGTTCCCAATTATAAAGCGCTAAGGCATCTGCTGGCGCTATATAAATAAATGTTGATGATGATGATTATCCCATTACCCCCTTTATATCTCCCCCATTTCCCTCTATATCTCTTCCATTATCCCTTCTATAACTCCCCTATTGCACCCTCCATATCTCACCCATTACCCCCTCCATATCTCCCACATTACCCTCTCCATATCTCCGCCATTACCCCCTCCATATCTCCCCCATTGCCCCCTCCATATCTCCCACATTACCCTCTCCATATCTCCGCCAATACCCACTCCATATCTACCCCATTACCCCCTCCATATCTCCGCCATTACCCCCTCCATATCTCCGCCATTACCCCCTCCATATCTCCGCCATTACCCCCTCCATATCTCCCACATTACCCTCTCCATATCTCCGCCATTACCCCCTCCATATCTCCCACATTACCCTCTCCATATCTCCGCCATTACCCCCTCCATATCTCCCCCATTGCCCCCTCCATATCTCCCACATTACCCTCTCCATATCTCCGCCATTACCCACTCCGTATCTACCCCATTACCCCCTCCGTATCTCACCCATTACCCTCTCCATATCTCCGCCATTACCCCCTCCATATCTCCCCCATTACCCCCTCCATATCTCCCCCATTACCCCCTCCATATCTCCCCATTACCCTCTCCATATCTCACCCATTACCCCCTCCATATCTCCCTCACTGCCTCCACCATATCTTCCCCATTGCACCCTCCATATCTCACCCATTACCCCCTCCATATCTCACACATTACCCTCTCCATATCTCCGCCACTACCCCCTCCATATCTCCCCCATTGCCCCTCCATATCTCCCCCATTGTAGCCCCCTCCATATCTCCCCCATTGCCCCCTCCATATCTCACCCATTGTAGCCCCCTCCATATAGCTCTGTCTTGTCACATGTTACTTACCTTTAGTTCTGTTACTCCGGCGTGAATTCACTTCCTCTCTGAGCACTGTATTGTGGGGCCGACTGACGTCTCATCGGAACGCTCAGACAGCACTTCTGTGCAGTCAGGTTAAAGGGAATTCAACTCCCCCCAAATTAGCGCGGCTTTAACGCTATTACCGTTATTACGGTAGTTTCAACACCGGCTTTCTGCAGAAAGCCGGTGTTGAAACTACCATAATAACGGTAATTAAGCACATTATTACCGTAATTATGTTAACAATGCACAGGTCACATTACTTTTACCAGTATCGCGGCCAATTGAATTCCCCCAATGCATTTTCAATGCAGTGAGAGGAGCCCAGGGCACATGTCCCCCCCCCCCACACCCCTTAATGTGGGTGTGGTGCACTTTTCCCAATAAAACTTTTCTTGTTTTCCTGCTTCTGAGTTTCCTTTATGTCCATTATATCCTGTTCTTAGTACATTCAAACCGCTTATGCTGCATCAAAAGGACTCACGTTCTAGAAGGAGATACAGTCTAACTGAGCACATAACAGACAGTCTTATCTTGTCTGCAGGAAGAGGACTTTTTATGCATAGTTGTAATTAACCTTGTAAAATCCACCCTCATAATCCATTAATCGCTAAGATCATGTCGAGCGTTTGTAAGAAAATATACCATGACTTTAATCCTCTGATGTGGCCCAGCTGCAGACTCATCTGCAGTAACAATAAACTTAATTTATTCCTCTTCTGTGTTTAGCAAAAGAATTAAAGCAACCTGTTCTCATGTGAAGAATATCTCTCTTTGTCTCTTTATTTTACAACCTATATTCATTCATTTATTTTAGACATGCAAATTCTAGATATCATTTATGAAAAAGGCGGTTCATTGGTGCGACAAATAAAGCAAATGATTCCCCAGTTATCAAAATGATAAAATAGTAAATAAAAGAAGTATTAAAGTACTAAAGGGATCTTTCATATATAGCCTAGTTCTACAGTCTAAACACAAATCATAATAAACAGTGATGTCATATAATGAATAACATACTTATATCGAATATGATATGGTTAACTCTAGATGAAATCTTCCTTTAATCTTCTCAACGTAAGCACTTAAATACTTCTTTTGGTTTTTATTTTATAATTATGTTAAACTGGAGTATGGATTTTTAGAAGTTTATTGAGCTGTTCTAGGAGGGGAAACGCTGTAAAAAATGTAACAAAATATCCTATTTTTAAAACAAAAGGATAAAGTTGGGAAGTTGGGATATAGCTGGAAGGATTTAATGTTTATGAAACAAAATATAACATCCCCCCACTAATTAGGGAACACTATCGCCTCGGATCAGCCACAGACGTGGTTTTACGAGCGACCTTTTGTCGACACTCGGGGCGGAATTAAATTGGGAGCATTGTGTCACCAGACATAACATGGATGTCCGGCTGCGCACAATACGGATTATTGCGGTAAGAAATCTCCACTCATTTACCTGTGTACCGCTATGGGGTACGAGGAAAAATTAGTGGAGATACATCGCCACGAAGTGCCTTCATGGCATAATCCCATCCAACTGAATTCCCCCTCAGAGCTCCAACCATCGCAATCCAAGCCCTGGTTTAAGCTGGCTACACACTACAGGGTTTTTGGCCAATAATCGGCTCAACCAGCCGACATACAACCGTTCGTTCAAAAGTCAGGTCAGTGTGTGTAGTGACAGGATGGTCGAAAGTCTGTCCAAATGGACGATTGTCGCCTCATTTGGTTGGTCGTACCGTTTAATATTTTTGTTCCAATCTCGTTTCCGCTGTGTAGTGTGTATAAACTTCCGACCGATGTGTACAAAAATGAAATCATTGCTCACGACAACATGGCTGTAAAAAGTCGCTAAAGGGACGTCCGCTCTTCCCTTTATCTTCTAAAACAAGGCTAGTGTGTATGCAGTCCATGTAAAATCGATCGGCATAAAAAGTTGGTGGAAAATTCTGTAGTGTGTACCCAACTTATTTGCCTTAATCTCATGGCAGAGAAACATGATCTCACTCAGATGTTTACCGTCAGGCTTAAGGTGACCCTATATGGGGCGTTCTGAACACTTATCCAAACCCCCAAGTGGTCATGTTGCAGGCAGATTGGCCCTATATGTCCAGATCCAGTCAATTAGTCATAGGGCATAATTAGACCAGTCGGACAACAACAGCAGAAACGGTTACACGCAGTCATCGCTCAACCGGTTCTGCCGTCATCTCAATAAACACTTGATAAGTCCCGATCGGTCGTTCATCATGATCAATGGTCTTTTCGGCTCATACATTCTGCAATTATCACCCAAGTACAACTAAAACAGACTAAGGGCTAGATTTACTAAACTGCGGGTTTGAAAAAGTGGAGATGTTGCCTATAGCAACCAATCAGATTCTAGCTATCATTTATTTAGTACATTCTACAAAATGACAGCTAGAATCTGATTGGCTGCTATAGGCAACATCTCTACTTTTTCAAATCCGCAGTTTAGTAAATATACCCCTAACTGTCTACCACTATTGCAATATGTCTGAACACCTTTAAAAGATCATGACAATTGTATGTAATCCTGAAGCATATGTATGTATACAGCTGGAGCAAATCGAGATTGAGCCAATAGTTAATAATATCCGTAACTCAATTCATTCACTGCTTTATTACTGGGTTTTTTTGTTAAAAAAAAAAAGTCAAGTACCCTAGATATATATATATATAAGTTTTTTTTAACTAGGTCACTAAACCAGAGTATGTTTGGCTCCAGGGCACTAAGGTTAAGTCACCAAAGGCCAATCATAAAAGAAAAATGAAGTGAAGGATTTTGTATAGAGCTCATCTCGTGCCCGCTGATGAGCTGAGCAAGACTAATGTCAGCACCATCGGGACTATTTGCTGACTGAAAAACATGTCCAAGAAAGCAGTTGCTTTAGCCCCGAGTACCGTATTACTGCTTGTCACAGGGAACGTACACTTCTTAACCCTGCATTTCTGGAATATCAGGACGCACAGCTCCTACCTTTTCGTGGCCCGCTTCTGTTATCTTGGGGATGTCAAACAACTGTCCCGTATAATACTGCACCCCACTGAACAAAATAACGGCTATGGAATCTCCTTCACTTTCAATAATTGACAAAATATCCTCAGTCCTCAGTGTTTCTTCCCCCTGAGAAAATAGAATTAGCACATTAAATATATATATATATATATATATATATAAAATCCAATATATGTATTTTATAATATTTTATGTGTCCACAAGTCAACATAATTGTTTATATTAAAAGTAGAACATGAAAATTAGTGTTAGAATTGTAAAGTGAATGTTCATTTTGTCAGACGAACCAATATTTATGTATGTGGTGCCACTGGTTCCTTGCGCACTAATAGGCTGAGTATTCAAAATGGCTGCCTCTACCTCAGTGATGGGTGCACTTTCACTTTTACTTTTAAATGACTGTTTATTTGTTTTAGAGAGACGTAGACCAGATCTTTTAGTGCCATTTTGTTTCAGGACTGATAGGGTTACGCACACTTCAGTCTCCATGACTCCAAGACAGTCTGCACATCTTTGAACTATCTCGCCCCACTTAAACTCTCTGCAGGCCAATTTAACGTAGGGGAGAGTAATAAGACAAAAAAAATCCAGTATACTATTCATACAGAAAGCATGCGCTGACAGAAAGGCCTCACTCCTGAGAATCAGCCGAGTACTGAGGCATTTTACCTCACATTCCAGAATGTATATACAGTATACTATACGGATTCCTAGTGTTATTGGTAATTTGCTCTTTACCTGGGACAAACGGCTGGTTTTCATTTGCTTTACACATAGTTAATCTGCCGGAAAAATAGACAGAGTAAAATGTTTATCCACCAAGAGACTAATTAGCGGATCCGAATTGCGTTATTTATACTAGTTTAATGGAATTGTTAAAGGTTTGCGGAACTTAGCCTTTTAAGAAATGTAGAGAGATAAAATGGCAGATTCTAACATATGTTCTTTTAAGTACATTGTAACCTTCTTAAATGTTAATGACGATGCAACTGAGAAATTGTCGTTTTTCAGGGAAAAAAAAACGGTTTCTAACAAAAAGGTGATTCGCAGAAAACTCAACTAAGGTTTTTTGGGATTTTTTATTTTTTTTTATGTGCATCTGAGTTGAAAGAACCGGAGTGAGTGAACTTGTGGATCCAAGAAGGTCAAGCTTCTCACAAGTGTCCCCTGTCTCTAAAATATTTACTTTAACATCAGTGTTCCCCACTACTGCTCTACTCTGTCAGGGATTCGTGCAATTTAAATTGGCCTTTCATCTATTACCCAAAATAATTCCAGAAGTGCGGCGCTAAAGACATCTCTGATTGATTGCCAGGATTGCAAATTCTAGCTCTGTAAGAGGGGAGGGGCTTTGTAATAGTGGGCGGGTCTACGGTTTTTATGGGGAGTGTGAGTTAGTCCCAGTAACGCGCCTGTTTCTGTGCACTAATACAAAACAAGATTTTGTTATGTGAGACAATATATTCTAATGGATTTTCCAGCTGTGGAGAGTGGGTATTGTTGGAGGTATTCACATGCTAGCAAGTGGCTGCAGAAACCTTTCATTCATGGTCAGTCGGTGGCAATCAGACCTTGACTTCTGCTTCCATGCTTCATATCAGATGACAAGTTGTGACCTCTAGTATAATTATGTAAGATTTAGAGGAGGTCCAAATTAACAGTATTTTAGGCAACAAGACTAAAAAGTATTTTTTTAAATTAATTATGGGGTGGTCTAAATATGTTAACAGGTGTCCATTTAAGTGAAGCTTTCATCATTATGTGATAGTAAGGTAATTATAAGAATAATTATAATTAAACATAAAGAGTAATCTTTTTGGATAATTCTTTCGTTTACCCAGGTCGGTCAATAATTAGGACCCCTGCGTAGCATCAACTCCCAAGAGCTTTGTATAACAATCATCCCATCGCTGCTTATCAGATTGCTACACTGTGGATCCATTTTCTATATCTCAGATAGATTCTTGAAATAAAAAACTAAAATCAAAGGATTTCTAGCATAGATAAAGAAAAGATTAAGGTGTTGAAAGTGAAAGACAGACATGAAAGTATACGGAAAAGCACAAACCTGGCGGGGATGGAGTAACAGCATACTAGTCTCCACATCCAGACCATGAAGCTGAATCTGAGATTCAACAGCGTACTGCAAGGCACAAGTCTTAGGTTAGTGAAGAAGCAGTACAATATAACCCATTTGTGTTCTATCATTTCAACAACACTACATACAGCAGCTTGTTTTCTACATTGCGTTTACCAAACTCTCAGCAACAGCTATCTGATTAATTGGCTCTTCGATCCTACTGCATTCACCCTTACTTTTACATCACTTATAAATATATAGTGATAATTTGGTGGCCCTATAGTGACACTCAGTGACCATATTTTATTAGGTACACCTGTACGTTAATACAAATATCAAATCAGCCAATCATGTGGCAGCAACTCAATTCATAAAAGCATGCAGACATGGTCAAGAGGTTCAGTTGTTCTTCAGACCAAAGACCAGAATGAGGGAGAAATATGATCTCAGTGACTTTGACCCTGGAATGATTGTTGATTTGAGTGTCTCAGAAACTGCCGCTCTGCTGGGATTTTCACGCACAACAGTCTCTAGGGTTTACAGGAAACATCCAGTGAGCGGCAATTCAGTGGATGAAAACACCTTATTAATGAGAGAGATCAGAGGAGAATGATCAGACTCATTCAAACTAACAGGAAAGCGACAGTAACTCCAATAACCATGCGTTACATGTCGTATATCTGA
Source organism: Mixophyes fleayi (assembly GCF_038048845.1). Taxonomy (NCBI): domain Eukaryota; kingdom Metazoa; phylum Chordata; class Amphibia; order Anura; family Limnodynastidae; genus Mixophyes; species Mixophyes fleayi. The sequence goes on from NC_134408.1 coordinate 139,956,210, forward strand.
ACGCACAGCGCGTCGAACCATGAAGTGGATGGGCTATAGCAGCAGAAGACCACACCAAGAACATGAAATGAGGCTACAGTTGGCACAGGCTCACCAAAACTGGATAGGTGGAGATTGGAAAAATGTCACCTTGTCTGACGAATCTCAGTTTCTGCTTTGATGGTATGGACAAAATTTGGTGTAACCAACATGAGTCCATGGATCCATCCTCCTTTGGGTCAATGGTGCAGGCTGGTGGTGTAATGGTTTGTGGAATGTTTTCGCCACAAACTTTAGGCCCCTTAATGCTGAAACAGGGAACGGCCTTACCAAAGCTGTTCTCACAATGGTGGAAGCACACAATTTTCTAGAACATCATTGTATGCTGTAGCATTAAGATTTCCATTCAATGGAACTAAGGGGTCCAAGCTAAAACATGAACAAACATGAACAACAGCTCCAGACCATTTATTCCTCCTCCACCAAACCTTACATTTGGCGGTACGCATTCGGGTAGGAAGTATTCTTCATTCAGATTTGTCTGTCAGACTGCCCGATGGTGAACCGTGATTCATCACTTTAGAGACCACATTTCCACTGCTCCAGAGTTCAATAGTGGTGTGCTTTGCACCATTTCCACCAATGCTTGCCTTTGGGCATTGTGATCTGAAGCTTGTACGCTGCTGCTCGGCCATGAAAACCCAATCCATGAAGCTCCCAATGAACAGAATTATACTGACATTGTAGATTGGATCTTGGTATTGAGGTCTGCAACCAAAGACATACAATTTTTATGTGGCATGAACTTAAGCACCCGTGGTCACATTTTGTGAGCTTCTGTGGCCTACCGCTTTACGGCTGAGCTGTTGTTACTCCACGACATTCCCACTTCACAATAACATCACTTACGATTGACCGGGGCAGGTCTAGAAGGACAGAAACCCAACAAACTGACTTGTTGTAAAGGTGGCTTCCTATGATAGTGCCACGTTGAAAGTCACTGAGCTCTTCAGTATGACCCATTCTACTTCTAATGGGTGACTATGGGGATAGCATGGCTATATGCTTGATTTTATGCACCTGTTAGCAATGGGTGTGGCTGAAATTGCCCAATCCACTCACAAATAATAAGGGGTGACCACATTTCTCTACTGAATGAAGTTTGAAGTTAGTTTTAAAGGGTTTTCCCACTTTTGGATAATCCTCTTTGATTATATAGTGTCATCACCCATGTGGTTCTTTGGTGGAGATCCACTTCCCTGGGACTCCCATGGCTACCTGGTCACAACCGTAGCCATACACAAGAGGAGCGGCAGAGAGCTTTGAGTGTGGTGGACTCATCCTGGCCTAGTGATCTAATCTTGTAGAATGGGATAGGTATAGAGAATGCAGGAACTGATTGTATTGGCTTTGGTGCAGTTTGGGTTCCACATTAGCTTTCACCCCTCCAATTTGAGGTTGACCACCATGCTCGAGGCTTCCTGATCCTCCTGAGCCATGAGAATATGTACAGATTACCACATAATATTAATAGACAATTTGTGATGCATACTTGATACCCGCCTAGTAATGACTACATCTTCATCCTCTCCTATATAGAGGTGAATGTAAAAAACCAAGACGACTTTGTAATAAAATGAGCAGCAAAGCAGGTGTATGTTTGTTCCTTTCATATATCAGTTAATATATACTGATACACTGGTTAAGATATACTGGTTTAGTGATCTAAACAACTGTAACATCAGGTACCTGACAAAAGCCTACACTCCCAATAAGAGTAGCAGCCTTGACCATTGCAAATGATCCAGTGGAACAAACAGTGACCCGGTCCAACACGAACCGGAGCTCAGGGCAGGGATTAAATGAACCAAAGTCCCCCAAAACATGTCTGATAATACAGCCCAGTCTTCATTAAGAGAGGGTGCAATGAAAAGGGCAAGCCGAGGGGAGTGCATTAGAAACGAAGCCACAGACTTGTATATATCACTCACATCCTGTCCTTCATCACTCATCAAATCTAGATTTTACCTCGGACTATTTATGAAAGGGTGAAAGCCCAACATTCGAAGAAAAGAGGAGTTTTCGCCAGATTAAGCCTTCAACCTACTGAACCATAGCCTACGCCGCGAAGGCTTCTGGCAAAGCTTCCTTTTCCTGTGTTTGTTTTTTTAAATAAAGTTTTTTTTTCATTGTTTGCTGCTTTTTTTTATTATCCTTTCTCCAAGGCAACCTTTGTTCATAAATTGGATGCAAAAAGATTCTCCATCTCAGTGATGGAAAACCTACCTTATCGACCAGACATCATTGATAGACCCCATAGACGTACAATAAATGTGCATTCTAAATCGTAGCTAACTAGATACTGTAATTCTAAGACTGAATCAGATCCCGTATTGCTGACATTATAACCGTTTACTTTTCACCTGTGAGCCTGGTAATTGTTTAGCTGCTGTGTAAATAAAGGTCATTTTGAACCCTTATGCGCGGTATTGATTTTACATTGTGCATTAAAAACATCATGACGAATGGAGAGGAATGTGCAACCTGTTTTGGGCTCAGGCGTAAGCTATCAGTGGCTTTGAAAACGGTCTTAAATCAATGAGCAAATTCAATCCTCTCTCGTAATGTGTGTTTTTCTATTGAGCAGGAATAAATGTAACCCTATACAATAGTGTGAAGTGGATTTGATGTCAGGGCAAATTTGCTGCGGAGACATGATTATCACCATGGTAAATATATTTTAAAAAAAAGTACATTAACAGCTAATTAGTAAATTGTAAGGTGGGCTTCTTACATGGTCAGACGGGAAGGCTTTGGCTTCAAGGAGAATCTTGTGGCGAGCCTTTGTAGGCTTGTAAAAGGATAGCTGTAAGACAAGAGCAGCGAATTAAACATTATAAAGGGGTCTATTATCACATAAAGACTTTAATGCTTTAATGAAAAATTAGCAAAATTTCATAATGCATCTTGTATTGGTGTAACCATGTATATTTAGAATAATAATGTAAGACGTACTTAAAAAGGAAAAGTCCATTTGGGGGGTGGGGGTGGAAACTTAAATATACTACCTAGATCCTGAGATTATATACTGTAAATATAAACCTAATCCTATGCTATTTACACTCTCTAGTAGAGTATCAGGATTTGTAGAGGGGGGGTTTCCACACCACGCCACCAGTGGGCGTGACCATCATGCATGAGGGCGTGGCTATAATTTTAGACAGTGCTTGGCTGCTCTCCAACTCTTCCTATCCCTATAATATACATGGGCAATGCTGCGTGGACTACTGTTAGGTGCACGCAGCTCTCTCTTTTCAAGCAGAGTTGGGTGAAGCGGGAGCAGGGTTCAGCCACTTCAATTATACAGTGCCCCAGGCTTGGAGGGGGTTTCTAGGCACTAGGAAACCCCCCATGGTTTGCCTATGAGTTTATATAACAATTACCACTGCCGTACCTCCTGCATTTATTTGTTTTGTGGGCCATAGTGGGTCCTCTGCCCGGTCCTCCGGGTCATCTTGCCAACATCATCAAATTCAATGGAGTTGCATGAAAAATCTATTCACCCTACTCTGTTTAAGCCCAAAGACATCGGACTTGTGGTGGGGCCGGCCATAGACAGTGGACAAAGGAATTTATCTGAGCTCCCTTTGGGTAATAATGTTTGGAGTAAGCTGCCTATTGGCGCTGTAGCGAGAAGACCCCTGTTCCTCTAGCGCAGGCCTGGCCAACCTGTGGCTCACCGGGTATTGTGAAACTACAAGTCCCATCAAGCCCTGCCATCTATTGGCTGGCTACCTACTTGCAAAGCATGCTGGGGCTTGTAGTTTCACAACACCTAAGGAAACACAGGCCTGCTCTAAATGTACAAACAAAATCTAAAGTATCTCAATGCCGCTAAGTGGAATTTATGATGTGGGGTTAGGATTGTGTAAGATGTGACTGGTCTATGTACACAGCAGGTTATGGAACGTAGGCAATATGGATTATGTGATAAACAACATTTATTCACAAGGCATCTGTTTTTGCTACAAGCAGATGTTCTGGCCAGAACCGCATAACAAAAAAAAGAGTATGAATAGAAGGAGGTAAAACACAATATATATAGGCAACAAATAAAGCAAACCATAAATATGGAAAATGTGCAAATTGTAAATGAAGTGATAATGTTTAAAAATAAAATAAAAAATATATAAATAAAATATAACAATAGCCAATGTAGTAAAGAAATATATATATATATATATATATATATATATATATATATATATATATATATATATATATATATATTACATCATAGGTTGATGGTATAGAGGACAAAATGATAAACATAGAATATTTAGGTGATAATGGCAATTCCTCCTAGGGTATTGCAGTTGTTCTGTAGCGCAAGCGATAACAAAAAAACTTAATGAAAGTAAATTCAGCCTTTAATAAAGGTAAAATAAAAAAATGTAGCACGACTTGTCACACATAGCTTATTGAAAGTTGATAAACATAAATGAAGGAAAGTGGTGCGCAGGTACTGTAACACAGAGCAGCCATTCAAATTCTGTAACTTACCTAGTATAATTTAGGAAATGAAAGCACATGTCTGATTGGTTGCTGTGGGTAACAGCATCTTTTTTTGCACCAGTTTTCAGATATATTCCCTATTGGGTTATCAAAACCTTTCTATGCTATGGACTGTGTGGCCCTAATAGTCCAATAAATGACAGATAATAGAAAATAATAGCATGTTATCTCTGATGGAATGGGTTGGATATGACAGGAGAGAGCGACTAATGTATTGGTGCTGCCACTAGCAAACCTCCCTTAAGTTTCATTGGACTGCACTCATTTTCAGAGATTAAAAGGGGGTGGGCCGTTCTGGAAAAGGGTTTTGCCTAGTAAGCAATATGAGTAAAATGGGTGGGACTGGGTGTGGCCTGGGCAGATTGTGGGTGTGGCCTAATTTGTCCTAGTTTTTCAATAGGGAATTTAGTGAGGTATGGTCATAGCTGAATATTGGCTCAGTATGGATGACTATATTGCTGAGCTTGATTACGTAGGACCCTAGGCAAGATACTGCCTCGGGACCCTTCCCCTCTTCCCTTTGTAAAAAAACAAAAACAAATAAAAACCTTGGAAACGAGTTAGATTAATGTGGACCCATCACCACCTCTTGGGCCCTAAGCAGGAGCCAACATTGGCTAATAGATGTCCTGGCTCTGCTCCAGTATGTGTCAGATACAAGTACATTTTAACATTGGCGTTCCATCAAATACATTCAGTATCAAAGCAAGTTTCCAGGTCATTGTAAATATATGAAATGCAGAAGCTTCCCGAAAACTGCTGGAGAGGCTCATTGTTCCACCCTCGCTTCCATGATTTACAAGAAAACAATTTCTTGAAAAGGAAAGTAATGTTTTTTTCTGTGTGAACATGCATAAGAGATAAGCAGAATTTGCAATGGAAAGTAGACAATCCACGGCAGGAGAGAAAGGGACTCACCATTTGCAGATGCAAATTAACCGTCAGTCCATTCATTAACGCCACTTCTTCGTTTTTGGCACCTGCAAAATAATATTAAAGGAACGTCAGCATTTTCTTATTGTCCAATAATTTCTGTTAATATGGAAAACACTCCGCTGCGGCAAAGGCGATGAATACGCACAGACTGAAAAAAGTAAACACATTTTTAATGCCCCACCGAAAAAAAAAGTTGGGAGTCTATTTATTTCTTTCATTTTGTGATCAGAATAAAAAAGATAATGAAGTAGTTGCATTTTGTAGCGAGCAGGAGGCTGATTTATGGCTATCATTATTTTCCAGCTGAATTCGTACAAATTGCATTTTACTTCTGAACACAAGTGAGACAAAGCCGACACCGGGATAGGGACCTGGATTATAAGAATGATATTGATTGCATTAAAATAAATCACTTGCCCGTAACAATGCAAAGTGATATAATCCGTAGAAGTAGAGAGTATACGCATCTGGTAATCTATTGAAATAAATAAGAGCAGCAAATGTGTCTGGCATCCCGCTAAGTAACTCCAGAGCTAGATTTACATTTTTTCACCCATTATACCGTTTTTTTCTGTGCCGCTCTCATGCGCCCCCTGTGGCCCCAGCTCTCAATGGTCTCAGCCCCTGCTCCAACTCAGGGAAACAGGCTTAAACATTTTGGGAAAAGAGCCAAAATATATGTGCTACTATCCTGTTGCTCTCCAAGTGTTGTGAAACTACAAGTCCCAGCATACCCTGCCGGCTCTGGCTATCAGCTGGCAAAGCATGCTGGAGTTTGTAGTTCCCCACCACCTGGAGAGCCAGACCAGCGCCACATAGAAATTACTAAGCTTTTTTTTAAAATATAGAAGTAATATAAGTAATATATGGCAATAAATTGTTATCAAATAACTGCAGATGTTCAGAAAGGAAAAATCATTTGAAGTTTGGAAATTTTCCGTTTCTGTAAGTAGGGGATGTTTTGCAAAATATGTCACTCTGGCTGCATTTATTGAACCTCCTGCATCAAGTAACATGCAAAAAAAAATGCTGTACACAATTGTGGCAAACGGTTGAAAAATAAAGATGCACTTTTTCTTCTCTTATTTAAAACCGATGTAGCACAAATCCTTTTGCTAAAAGGGACAGCTTGCAACATATTTAGCAAAAATCATTTTCATGATCCAAAAAGGATGCACAACGTCAGTACAAACCTGGCGTAAGGCAGACCCAGGACATTGTTATTATATGTTTTAGCACCTTCTATTTCAGTCTTGCCTACACAAAGACATATAGGAGTTGGGTGAGCTGAAATACTTTCTAGTGCACCTGGTTTTGAACAATGAGTGCAATTAGTGCTCTGATCATAGTCGAATCACACCCAAAAAAGGTGAAGGTAACGCTCTGACAAAGAACTATTGTTTATGTAAATGGTAAATGGTAATGGTAAAACATATTTGCCAACTTTTCCCCGTTGGCTTCAGGGAGATCCTCGGGGGAGGTGGGCGGACGGGGCTTGATGAATCGTCATAATTTTGGCCCCACTCCCTAAACGATTGGCACAATTTTGGCCAATTACAGAAGGGAGAGGGGCTAAGATGACGCAATATTTACGTCAGTAAGCCGCGTCACTTATCTATTGCGATAACCGGGAGGTTGCCCTGCTCTCCTGGGAGCCCGGGAGGTCTCCCAGAAATACGGGAGTCTCCCGGACATTCCAAGAGAGTAAGCAACTATGCGTTAAAGAAAAGCAGCTAATGAATCTATAAAGACTGAAGTGTCTTTTACATTTCTGTCTCCATTACTGAAGTCATGTTGTCTTTCCTGTCAGTCTTTGATTAAATCTTGGTCTCCATGAAAATGGCTGCCTCCATAGGCATCAATACATGGACATAGGACACAATTTCTGAACTGTCATCATGCCACAGACATCTTGTACTGGCTCAGCATCAGGGAGAATGCCAGACTCTTCAGGGAGTGAGGGAGATCACCCCTATTTCAGGGAGTCTCCCTGACATTCAGGGAGAGTTGGCAAGTATGTGGTAAAATTGTGCAGATTTATTCATTAAGTAGATGCAAAATAAATCGTTTATCCCTGTAAGCAGATTGTATTGCTGTTGCACACTCTTACATGATTACACGGTAAAACTTAGCCTGTTCTGTGAAAAAACAGAGTTTTTATCTCCGCTTATCGCGATTTATCAAGAAAATTTTGCCGTGCCAGCTGAGCGATACTTGGCACCTCCCTGGCGATACTAGCCCAAAACCTTAACAGTTAATGTACCATTCGATACACCAGTCTCTGCGGTAATCATTTAACGTGTAAGGTGAATATGTAATATTTGACAAATAGGCCCATTCCTTGTGGACACTGGACATCTGTACTTAACTTCCTCCGGAAATTCCAAGGTCACCGTAGAGGAGAAGGACTACGTTCCCTGTGTTGTGTTTGTACTAATACAGCAGCTCCGTTAATATATTTCAGACTCAGGCATTTTTAAAGGCTGTTGCAATATTGGAAAGGGCACGCTGCAATTCTGACACAAGATTAATATCGCCGGATAATAACAGCAGATGGATGGGGGCGCTCGCTTGCATAAAAAGCCGAGGGAAACTTGATACATTTTAGAGGGGTTCATAAAGTTTAGAGAGACGGATAACCTTGGATCACAGCGCAACAAAACAACACTCTAATTATAGATATGAATGCGCACTTAAAATGTGAGGTACTGGGTTAGGCCACATACACAAGGACGTTGACAAATAAATAATTCTAAAGAGCATTCAGTGTAGGAGATTAAATAATTATAATAGCTCACACAAGACACTGCAAAAACCTTAATTCATACACTCATCATCTCCCGCATTGACTATTGCAATTCCCTCCTCACTGGTCTTCCCCAAAACAGACTCAAACCCCTACAATCTATTTTGCACGCAGCAGCAAGATTGATTTTCCTTGCAAAACGTTATTCCTCTACTGAATCACTCTGTATGTCTCTACACTGGCTGCCTGTTTTCTACTGAAACCAATATAAAATATTTTTAATAACCTACAAGGCCATCAACAAAGGTGCACCAACATACATCTCCTCTCTTGTCTCAAAATATCTCCCAACTCGGCAACTCTGTTCTGCACAAGATCTGCGTCTCTCATCCACCCTCATTACATCCTCCCATTCCCGGTTACAGGACTTTTTTCGGGCTGCACCCACTCTATGGAATTCTCTCCCTCGCACAATAAGACTCTCCTCTGGTCTACAAACTTTCAAGTGTTCTCTGAAAACCCACCTCTGCAGACAAGCTTATAATATTTCTCAACCACCCTCTTAACCTCACTACATTAACCTATTATCACCCGCTACACAATTTCACATAAGACAACTACCCCCTGACCAACATTGTTGTGTGACGGGATCATTTAGCCTATGAGTCACTTTTACCTTTGCAGTCTGGCTGAGTCGAAATGCAAATTGTAGACTGAACCTCATGTATCAAACTCCCATTTTCCCATAGATTGTAAGCTTGCGAGCAGGGACCTTCTCACCTCTTTGTCTGTTTTACCCAGTTTGTTTATTAGTTTACTATGTTTGTCCCCAATTGTAAAGCGCTACAGAATATGTTGGCGCTATATAAATAAATGATGATGATGGTGGTGAATAGCTGCAGACAGAGCCTTACGCAATGAGGCTCAATAGCGATGTCTGGCCTAAAATATTCGCTTACAGAGGTGCGAGCAAAAATAAGCAACGATTTCATTACCGTATTAGCCAGAATCCCGCACAGTAGTACATTGTGCAAGGCTCCCTCAGCACTTGGCGGTTAACTAAATCTCCCCCAATGAGTGTAATCAAATCCTTCCTTGCACATTGTATAATATGTACTTAAAGAGCTCTCCCTTAGATATCCGCGACACTGTACTCAGCCTTAATCTTACATTACTGTTCATGAACATTGTACATTGAAACTAGAGATGGGCGGGTCCGGTTCTCCGAGAACCGAACCCACCCGAACTTTGGGTATCCGAGTACCGAGCTGAGCAGCTCGGTACTCTCCCGCCCATTCCGAATCCAAATCGAGGCCGAACGTCATTGTGACGTCGTCGGATCTCGGGACTCGGTTCTCGCGATACTTCAACTTTATAAATACACGCCTCCACAGCAATCCATCGCCATTTGACAGAGGGAGAGAGCAGGGTGTAGTCATAGGCTAATTAGAGCAGGGACAGAGAATACCATATTGTTCTTGCAATTGCTCTAACCAAAATCGCTAGTGCAGAGAGGAGGATAGAGGTTTATTATTTTTTCTTCATATTTGGCACTCCCCAGCGCTTTTGGGGTGTCCCCCATAATTGTGCATTAATATTTCTGGCTGTCAAAAGTCATATCTGTCAGCAGTATCTACTCAATAATTTGTAGCACTCCTCAGTGTTTTTGGGGTGTCCTCCCTAATTGTGCATTAATATTTCTGGCTGTCAAAAGTCTTATCTGTCAGCAGTATCTACTCAATAATTTTTAGCACTCCTCAGTGTTTTTGGGGTGTCCTCCCTAATTGTGCATTAATATTTCTGGCTGTCAAAAGTCATATCTGTCAGCAGTATCTACTCAATAATTTTTAGCACTCCTCAGTGTTTTTGGGGTGTCCTCCCTAATTGTGCATTAATATTTCTGGCTGTCAAAAGTCATATCTGTCAGCAGTATCTACTCAATAATTTGTAGCACTCCTCAGTGTTTTTGGGGTGTCCTCCCTAATTGTGCATTAATATTTCTGGCTGTCAAAAGTCATATCTGTCAGCAGTATCTACTCAATAATTTGTAGCACTCCTCAGTGTTTTTGGGGTGTCCTCCCTAATTGTGCATTAATATTTCTGGCTGTCAAAAGTCATATCTGTCAGCAGTATCTACTCAATAATTTGTAGCACTCCTCAGTGTTTTTGGGGTGTCCTCCCTAATTGTGCATTAATATTTCTGGCTGTCAAAAGTCATATCTGTCAGCAGTATCTACTCAATAATTTTTAGCACTCCTCAGTGTTTTTGGGGTGTCCTCCCTAATTGTGCATTAATATTTCTGGCTGTCAAAAGTCATATCTGTCAGCAGTATCTACTCAATAATTTTTAGCACTCCTCAGTGTTTTTGGGGTGTCCTCCCTAATTGTGCATTAATATTTCTGGCTGTCAAAAGTCATATCTGTCAGCAGTATCTACTCAATAATTTGTAGCACTCCTCAGTGTTTTTGGGGTGTCCTCCCTAATTGTGCATTAATATTTCTGGCTGTCAAAAGTCATATCTGTCAGCAGTATCTACTCAATAATTTGTAGCACTCCTCAGTGTTTTTGGGGTGTCCTCCCTAATTGTGCATTAATATTTCTGGCTGTCAAAAGTCATATCTGTCAGCAGTATCTACTCAATAATTTTTAGCACTCCTCAGTGTTTTTGGGGTGTCCTCCCTAATTGTGCATTAATATTTCTGGCTGTCAAAAGTCATATCTGTCAGCAGTATCTACTCAATAATTTGTAGCACTCCTCAGTGTTTTTGGGGTGTCCTCCCTAATTGTGCATTAATATTTCTGGCTGTCAAAAGTCATATCTGTCAGCAGTATCTACTCAATAATTTTTAGCACTCCTCAGTGTTTTTGGGGTGTCCTCCCTAATTGTGCATTAATATTTCTGGCTGTCAAAAGTCATATCTGTCAGCAGTATCTACTCAATAATTTGTAGCACTCCTCAGTGTTTTTGGGGTGTCCTCCCTAATTGTGCATTAATATTTCTGGCTGTCAAAAGTCATATCTGTCAGCAGTATCTACTCAATAATTTGTAGCACTCCTCAGTGTTTTTGGGGTGTCCTCCCTAATTGTGCATTAATATTTCTGGCTGTCAAAAGTCATATCTGTCAGCAGTATCTACTCAATAATTTTTAGCACTCCTCAGTGTTTTTGGGGTGTCCTCCCTAATTGTGCATTAATATTTCTGGCTGTCAAAAGTCATATCTGTCAGCAGTATCTACTCAATAATTTGTAGCACTCCTCAGTGTTTTTGGGGTGTCCTCCCTAATTGTGCATTAATATTTCTGGCTGTCAAAAGTCATATCTGTCAGCAGTATCTACTCAATAATTTTTAGCACTCCTCAGTGTTTTTGGGGTGTCCTCCCTAATTGTGCATTAATATTTCTGGCTGTCAAAAGTCATATCTGTCAGCAGTATCTACTCAATAATTTTTAGCACTCCTCAGTGGTTTGCGCTCAGAATGGATTCAAAGCAGTCCACATATGATCTAAATGAGCAACCAGGTTCTGTCACCAGTCCTGATGTTAGTGTTCCCAGTACGTCATCTGGCCAAGGCGATGTCAAACAACAGAGTGTTTTCAAATTAGTGCAAAAAACAAAAACCAAAAAAAAATTTACTGTATTGAAGCGAAAAAGAAGTGTAACTGAGCAAAAGTTAAGTGACGATAAAAAAAAAATTGCAAGCATGCCATTCTACACACGCAGTGGCAAAGAGAGAATGAGGCCTTCACCTTTGGCTATTAGTGGCAGATCCCAAAAAGTTACCCAGGCTACAATTGGTGCACAACTACTGTTACGCGTCAAAGCTGAGCTGCAAGATACCAGTGAGGCATTACAGGAGAATATTTGCTCTGATTCACAAATTACAACAATCCCTGTGGAGAGTCCATCCAACAGTAGGATGTCTAATCGTGAGCATTCTGCTGATGTGTGCCTTAATAGCCCGAGTGTAGCCGGTGATACCCAAATTGAGGATGCCACTTTGGAATTAGAAGAGGATGAGGGGGAGATTTGTGTAGGCGACGAGGGCGCTAATGATGATGTTGATGATTATGATGCAGACAGATACCAAATTGCCTTTCTCAATTTCTATTTATATTCTAGATTATATAACGGCTGAATAGTTTTCTATTTTACTCCTAGTGGAGAGAGGATCTGATGCAGACAGATACCAAACTGCCTTTGTCCATTTCAATTTATATTGTACAGTATATAACGGCTGAATTTATTAGTATTTTATACAAGTGGAGGGGGGCCTAGTGAGACAGAAACCAAACTGGCTTTCTCCATGTCAATTAATATTGTACAGTCTATAATGGCTGAATTTTTTAGTATTTTATACAAGTGGAGGGGGGCCTAGAGAGACAGAAACCAAACTGGCTTTCTCCATGTCAATTAATATTGTACAGTCTATAATGGCTGAATTTTTTGGTATTTTATACAAGTGGAGGGGGGCCTTGAGAGACAGAAACCAAACTGGCTTTTTCCATTTCTTTACATATTTAACTATAAGTGTAGGGTGTAATATACATTCAAAGACGATGGCTGCATTGCCAATATGCATAGATGGAGAGGAAGACAATCTGTTTTGTGTGTAGAATAGGCCTACCAACGAAGAATTAAACTGTTTTTTTGGATGATTTATTAACTCAACAATTAGATTACTTGTCTCTAAAACAGTTGGAGCACTAAATTGGGTTAATTTAGGCCCAAAAACATGGATTTTCCAAAAAAATAGCAAAACAAAACCAAACAAAACCAAAACCAAAACCAAAACACGCAATGGCGGTTTTGCAAAACCAAAACCAAAACCAAAACACGACGGTAATCCAGATCCAAAACCGAATCCAAAACCAAAACACGGGGGTCAGTGACCATCTCTAATTGAAACTGACTTGAAGCGTGCATGTACAGGTCCATTTTCTTCCATTATTTTTATTTTTAGAGATCCGGACAGCAGAGAACGTTTACCAGGCTTTGTTGACGCACATTAAATGTGCTGTAGCTTTTGATTTTTAATATCCGACTTTATGAGGCCTAAGGGTTGGCAGAAAATATACTGTATATTTGAACAGTATCAACTTATTGCCTTACATAGGCCCTGGGGGTCAGAATAGCTATTGGAAAAGTCAGGATTTTTATTCTCTGTACGATATGTTTCTGTTTCTAGACATTATTGCGTCCGATCAGAGCGTGCGCTATTTAAAAATTAAAAACAACCATTTGTTGTTTCAAATTCCTCTAAAAAAAAAAAATGCACATGCAATTTAAACTCAAAAATTGAAAAATCATCCTCAAAAATCAGCCTGATGATACTTTACTGCATCGGCTTTGGCGCACACTTACCTACAGTGAGTGTAAGGGCTAGATTTACTAAACTGCGGGTTTGAGAAAGTGGAGATGTTGCCTATAGCAACCAATCAGATTCTAGCTGTCATTTTGTAGAATGCACTAAATAAATGATAGCTAGAATCTGATTGGTTGCTATAGGCAACATCTCCACTTTTTCAAACCCGCCGTTTAGTAAATATACCCCTAAGTCTGTCCATGGTTTTGAAATGGTTTTACATGTCACACACTAAGGAGTAGATTTATCAGACCTTCTGAAAAGTAGAAGTGGAAGTGTTACCCATAGCAACTAATCAGATTCTAGCTATCACTTATCTTGTGCATTCCGTTAAATTATAACTACAATCTGATTGGTTGCTAAGGGCAACACCTCCACTTTCCCAAAGTACGCCCGTGACCCTGTCTTGCTGTTTGGGGAAATGCTGTTGTCTCCCTTCATTTTGATCCCTGTTAATTCACGTCAGTCTCTGTCTTTCTAGCAGCTTTTCAAGATGCTAGATGTCCTACCCCCTTTATACATTATTACATCTAAAAAGTTAAGTATCTTTAAATACATTTAAGCTCCTAGTTTTGTTGCTTTAAAGTTGCAGCCGAGGGGAAGTTAGCGTTATCTGATCTCTCTAGTGATTAATAGGAGACGAGTGTTGGAGAACTAATAGTGGCTGGAATTGGGAGCAAGCTTTGCATACTGCCATATAAATCAACCACTACCAATTTAATGAATAGTAGTCCAATCATTCTAATTTAAATGCACTTTGCCTTTTGCATATTCACTTCATCACTTCAGCTCTGTTGTAACAGCTCCGTGCTGAATCAGCTCATTGGCAGATCATCGAACCAGTGTTCCACATTGTCTGTTCCACAAGAAGGACATCAGTACTTCACCCCCCCCTCTTGTCAACGCCAATACCTGGTGTATAGCCAATGAGGTTTACAGGATTTGTGAGCCTATCTCCTGTATATGATATGTACACACATACCCGTATATACATATACAGTCATGTCAAAAGAGAAGTATGCCCGCTTTCAAAACAGTGTTTTACATAGAAGAACAATCATCAAGTCCTAAAATTTGATAACTCTAATATCATCATCATCACCATTTATTTATATAGCGCCACTGATTCCGCAGCGCTGTACAGAGAACTCACTCACATCAGTCCCTACCCCATTGGAGCTTACAGTCTAAATTCCCTAACATACACACATACTAGGGTCAATTTATGTTAGCAGCCAATTAACCTACCAGTATGTTTTTGGAGAGTGGGAGGAAAACGCACGCAAACACAGGGAGAACATACAAACTCCTCACAGATAAGGCCATGGTCGGGAATTGAACTCATGACCCCAGTGCTGTAAGGAAGAAGTGCTAACCACCGAGCCAATATCATCATATAACTTAATATCATATAACTTATTACCCACATTGAACATTTTTTTTGTCTTTATTTATTGAACAAAAAATTAAGTCAACATGATGAAGCCATGTTTGAATCTGATATAGTAGCTTGTAGACGTTTCATTTTCAGTATCAGTTTATCAGTCTCTTACACAATATTAGAACAATTCTAGCTAAAACCTTCAATTCATTGACACTTGTGGGCATTCGTTTATGCACAGTTATTTTAAGATCTCGTCGCTGCATCTCAATTGAGATGACATACAGACTTTGACTCGGACATTCCGAAACTTGGATTATGTTCTTTTTTTGACCATTCAATTTTAGATTTGCTGGTGTGCTTAAGATAATTAGTTAGTCGCATGATCCATTTTCAGCTCAGTTTCAGTCAGGGGCGGGCTGGTCCGGGAGGGAAGGGGGGCATTGGTCCCCCGGGCCGCTCCGTCTGACCCCTGTTTGGGCCGCCCCGCCCCCCCACGAATGCATGTTTTCTTTAATATTTACCTGCGGCCGCATCACAGAACAAGCGATGCGGCCGCCTGTGCGCCCACCGGGCTGACATTCGCCAGCCCGCGCCTGGTTTCAGTTATCGGACAGATGTCCTCACGTTTCCTCTAGAATATTCTGGTGGACCAATGACTGTGAGGTTTTGCGGCTGCAAAAGACCCTGAAATCATCAAACACCCACCACCATTCTTGACTACTGAGATTAGGTTCTTGCGGTGATATCCTGTGTTTGCTCTTCGCCAAACATGGCATTTTGCAATAGCGCCAAACAACTCCACTTTGGTCTCCTCTGCCCAGAGGACATTGTTCCCGAGGTCTTGTGTTTCGTTCAGACGCAAATTTGCAAATCGACTGCAATGTTCTGGCTTTCTCCTGACTACCCTTTACTGAAAGGCATATTTGTTCAGATTCTTTCTGATAAGTGAGTCATAAACTTTAAACGTTGTCATGTTGGTAGAAGCATGAAGGTCCCTGAATGTAACTTTTGAGATTTTTGGAATTTCTCCCAGCAGTCATGCTCCCGGGACTAGGCAACAACAACTTTGTGACCACGCCCCTATTGTGATGTGGCCACGCCCCTGCCCCAGGATCTCAAATGTTGGCTCAACTCCTTTACATTGCACTGCAGCCCACTCTATCATCATTAATTGTCCAATTAGCAGCATTAATATGGTGACCACAGAGTTTACTCAGGGCAGTATTACTACGGAAAACACCTCACAGTGCCTTCTAGTGGCTGGAGGTATAACATTTATAACATTTGAAATGATCGAGAAATAAGTCTCAGACAGTTTGTAACAAACAGGCAGAGCCGTAACTTAGAATTCTAGTGCCTGGGGCGAGAAAGACAAATGCCGCCCCCCAAGCCCTCAATTTGTACCAATTTAACCTAAAATATTCCTATATTGCGCCCCCTTCAGCGTTGCATCCTTGGCGGTCGCCCCTGTCATACAGCCCTAGTTACGGCCCTGCAAACAGGTATCTTTTGCTAGCTCTGGATAAAAACAGAAGAAGACCACACATAAAAAAAAACATAATATAGTAGTAATGTAATATTTCACATACCGACAAGTTCAGCCATAAGATCCACAATACATTCATCACCAAGTGCCCATGGGCGTTTTCCTATGAAATGACCATGGACTCCCCTAAAAAGAAAAAAAATAATAATTAAAATCAAAAGGATTTCATCTTTGATAAAAATATATGGATGAATGATATTTTTTCAGATAAAAATACAAAAATCATATGAAGATCTAGACAAGACTAAGTACTTTGGGGGGTTATTCACCCCCAGCCCCACAGAATTTACGCATGTACTCAATGCACAGTAAGGGCGTGCCTGCTCGGATGCACACAGCAGAGTCCGACTTAAGCTTTGGGCATCTCAAAGGTATGTGATTTTCAGCCGTATCACTTGCACCATCTACCGGTCTGAATTATGGTGATGACGGTCACGTACGCATGCTACAACATGTGTTTGCATTCAGGGAGCAAATGTAAAAATGCATTTTATGTACAGAAGACATAAATAACATCCTAATAAATGTATTTTATGTAAAATTATTTTAACTATACTGTATTATTAACAGGTGACATTAATTGAATACATATTTTTTTTCAGTGCGTTTTGGGACTTGATATCCCACATATGTATTGCACGTAGCCTGTAGTGTATTCTCTGTTAGACCAGAGCGCACCTAGACCCGTATTCTTCAGCAGACGCATCTTTACATCCACTCCTTGCTGAATATGGATGTGCGTACTCCTGATGTACATACGTTTTGCCTTTGTTATTGAATCAAGCCCAGTATGTTTTTATGTATTTGAACAGATGTTTCTGTTCTAATGAGTATTTAGTTTTTTTAGAGCAGGTTGTGCTGGGAATTACAGATTAAGGTATATGCTGAAAACAGCTATTTAGGAGAGAGGTACTGATCTCGCAGCAAGTGGTTCACATAACCGTAAGCTACAATTATAGTCAGTATTGCAGATGTAGCAACTCACAATAATCCATACTTGTCTACTTTTTAAATCTGTACTCCGGGAGATCGGAGCACAGATCATGTGACAGAGGGTAGGAGGGGGCGTGATAACATCATTAGGTCACTATAACCCCGCCCCTACCAGAAATTCAAGGCATTGAATAGCGGAGGTGGGGCTTAATGATATAATTAAATTTTGCAGTGAATTTTGGCATTTTACAGGGTCCGGGAAGTTTGCCTATTCTTCCGGGAGTGCGGGAGGACTCCCCGAAATTCGGGAGCCTCCCAGAAATTCCGGGAGAGTAGGCAAGTATGCAATAAACTGGCAGCTATGTCTTTCTGCCACAATAATCCTGCTTATAACCATACCTCCCTTCACTGTTCCGGTGCGATTTAATATAGTAAACTATTTTAAATGTGTCTTCTTTCATGATAATTAAACTGAAACCTATTTTTTTAATTGGAATTATATAGTGTATTGTTAATGGAAATACATAGTCATTATACTGTATGTATTGTTTTGTTATATTTTGTGCTGTCCAATTGTTTCAATGAAGAGTGCCACATCTATGTGTCTGAAGGGCCAAAACAACATTAGAGCATACTCGACAACTTTGGAGATCACCCCTCCGGGAGATCTCCAAAGTTGGCAGTGTCTTGGGGGCGTGGCTATGCTAATCGTGCCATTAGCCCCCCTACCCCCGCTATACAACATCAGTTTTGACCTATTATAGCAGGGGGCGGGGCCAGGATGACATGACTAGCCCCGCCCCCACCCACTTCACCAACAAAGCGGACAGGATTCAACAGGTTGTCCAGGGGAGCTCTCAGAAATTCGTGAGTCTCCTGGGCATTCCTAGAGAGTAGGCAACTATGTAATAGAGCTTTCAAAGGATTCTAGGGGCCACAGAAAGCTTGGAAGCCATTATCTGGACCATCCTGGTATATTGCCATTTGTGAAGAGCTTTTAGTGACTAAACCACTTTATTAATGCACATTAACATCAGTCTGACCTACTGGCTGCAAATACAATAACCCTGTTTTTATAACAAATTCCAGTGTTCAGCTTCAGGTATATTTCATTGTACACAGCACTGTTGTATTTCATTAGATTTATGCATTAAACCTATCACTGGGTACAAGGTTATTGGCAGACGCTGCTCACTAAACCTGCTTTTAGTAACAGAGTAATAAAAAACAAACAAAGAAGCATCTTGTGAACTTTCCATCCCCAATAACACACACCCAGTGTAAATACAGTACATTGCAGGTGATTATTACTAAATATGTTCTGGAAAACCCGGCAGCAGAGTTTAATCAGCTGAGATAATGGCATTTCAGCTACTGGCAGCAGACTCTCTGTGTCCTGTCGCATTTGCAGCCTGCTGCTAAATGCTATGCAGATATTTCACAATCCCTCACCTTCCCATACTTTGTCGGTATTGAAATAATTAACTTTGACGCTGTGGAGGAAACTTTGAGGGTTTATAAAGGATTTCCAGCATGTCGCATATTTCAAAATAGCTGCCGTTTTACTCAGGCCCTCGATTTGAAGCCTAACATTTCCATAAAGAGAAAATAGATTTTAAATGTGGATGGACTATGACAACTTAAGGACAGTAGAAACTGCTGACTTAGTTAGGAACCTTCTAAAAAGTAAAGCTTGTCTTTTAAAACTTAAGCAAATTATTATGTCTCCTATGTGCACTTGGATATCTTTAAGGTGTATCTATCCCGAGGGAGGTGGGCGTGCGGGGGCGAGAACCGGGAGGTTGCCCTGCTCTCCCGGGAGCCCGGGAGGTCTCCCGGAAATGGGGAAGTCTCCCGGACATTCCGGGAGAGTAGGCAACTATGCGTTAAAGAAAAGCAGCTAATGAATCTCTAGAGACTGAAGTGTCTTTTACATATCTGTCTCCATTGCTGAAGTCATGTTGTCTTACCTGTCATTCTTTGATTAAATCTTGGTTTCCATGAAAATGGCCACCTCCATAGGCATCAATACATGGACATAGGACACAATTTCTGAACTGTGTCATCATGCCACAGATGGCGAAGCCAACCACGTCTTGTACTGGCTCCGCATCAGGGTGAATGCCAGACTCTTCAGGGAGTGAGGGAGGTCACCCCTATTTCAGGGAGTCTCCCTGACATTCAGGGAGAGTTGGCAAGTATGAGATAATGTAATGGCCTGAGCTATATTGTCATCAGGAATATAGTTCTGTACAAGGTAAGGATATATAAAACCCAATAGAATGTTGGGGAACCCATTGATTACTCGTTAACATCCAGGGAATGGAATGCAAACATTCCACAGAAGATAGTGTTGCTTGCGAAAATTGTTTTGCTTCATATGTCTCAAAAACCTGTACAGTGACTAACAAGATTTTCTCCCTTAACATAAGCTTTTGCAATCAGCCCCTAAAAGTGGTTATATGAAATTAAACTTTTTTGTTTCTTTGATTTCTAGAAAACACTAAATAAATATTCAATGATATCTGGTTGCTACTGATATACCTGCCTGGTCAGTTCCAACGCAATAACACAAAGTGTTAAAAATTATGAAAAGACTAATGTGGCTTCTAAAAAAAAAAAAGAGCTAATGAGCGTTTCCTTCACCTCTATTTTCCCTGTCACCACTCTCATTATTGAACATTTAATTACTATGTAGTGCAGGAAGAACTGCCGTGAGGGCTCCAAGTGCTACTAATGGTTTTGGGTAATTCAGGCTGAATCGTCATACACCCTTTGTACGTAGATTCTGCTCTTATTTCCAGGAATCCATTTGATCATCCGAGGTGACCTTGCCATTAGAAAGGATTTTAGACCGATACTAAAAATTTGGGATGTAAAAGGATGAGATACATGATTGAGTTTTCTCTCGGTGTTAAAGGCACAATAAATAGTAGCACAATCATTTCTAGGTCGGCAAACATGATGATTTTAAAGCAGGAAACCTGCATAGATTTATAATTTTTTCTTTAAATAGCAAGCGAAGTACTTTGTAAGGTTGCATTTTTCTTAGCTATCCTCTAATAAATTACTATCTTCTTTTCACAGCTCTCATCACGTCATGTGATGGCACAGGGGGGAGAAGGAGGATGTCAAAGTGCAGACAGAGCTCAGAGGGCTATTCCAAAGATTCTCTGCTCACTACATCATGTGCCATATGACTGTGGTTGCCATGGTAGACAAGAATTATAAATTATTAATAGAAGTCTGAAGAAAAAAGAAAGGCAAAATGGTAAACACCAACAATCTTCTTATAGACGGCTAGATGATGTATGTTAACATACCGGGTTTTCACCGGATTGCTGCTTTAACAATAAATGGTTTTATGAATAATTGAATTGTTTTAATTCAAAAAACATTGCCTTTCTTACAGCCTCACTACAACAACGAGAAGTTAGTTGGTGATTAGTCCCTGGGAAAAAAATCTGCAGATAATCTTGGTGACGGGATTTCTGGGTAACGCCCTTTACATGACAGCTATTTGAGTCACTGTCCAATCCACTGGGATATGGCAGTAATTTCCATAACACCCAAAAGCATTGACCAATAAACTTTCACCATGCAGAACCTAATAGCTCCCCTTTCACAGAGTGAACCCTTTGATCTTACCAATAATTTCCAGAATATTCGTTTAGTACTCTTCCTAGATAGCTGCAGAACATTGCTCTGTTCCAGCTACCCCATTTACATATGTTGCAGATGATCTCACCCACAGAAACAAACATACTCTCAAAATGGATTTAACTTGACCTACAGTTAAATATCTGCAGTTTTGAAATTGCTTAGCCACCTTCAGACAACTTTTATTTATTTTAACTACTATGAAACTTTTACTAAATACATTGCTTTTGCCCTTCTGTGTTTTTCAGTAAAGTGTTGATATCATATAGTTTGCTTATATTTGTTGCCCTTCGATATAACAGAGCTCCACTATGTGATCTGGATACAACTGTATACAGGGAGCAGCTCTGTGTCGTATCCAAGGCCAAAGAAAATAAGCAACTGTTCCTGGAAGACTTTGCTGAAAGGCACAGAAGGAGACAGGAAGTAAAGTAATATGTAGGACTGTTCAAACCATTAAATTAAGGGCATCAGGGGAGAAACAGTATATTTTGGGCCCCACAGCACCACAAGTGATGCCGTTCTCGTCCCCCTGGCCCTTCCTCTCTACTCAGAGTATCGGGGGGTGGTGGGTTAGGGTGATGGTGGTTCCTTATGAGCCTGTTTGGTTGCATATTTATTCAATGCACATGTAACATTCAGAAAAGGTTTGTCATTGCTCTTTTGAGGGGGCAACAGCATTGCTAGGCCTATCTCACCCCTCGGACTGCCTCACCCCATTATTGCTACACCCTGGAAGACTAATAACTCACTTCTGGAAACTGCATTCTTACAAATACATTTAGACATCGTCTGTTCTTCCCTCGTTTGCTACAACAGGGCTGAATGTGAAGTCTGACAAAATCAATACATACATTTTCGCCCACTTGTCCAGTTCTTCATCAATATAGGGTTTAACATTCTTTGGTAAAAGGCCGAGAGAGTTGCCGCATAAATATATACAGTCGTCTTCCCCATTGACAAGAGATTCATCTGCTGGATTAAATATAGGTACAAGATAAACACATAGCAATGATGAAGACATACACATAGCAATCAGAGCCTGGAGCAGAATAGATATAAGAGGCAGTGCTCCGGTTACCGGTGACGGCATCATGTGGCCGTATAATGGGGGGAGGGGGTGTTTGTTAACTATGAAGAACAGGGGGCAGAGGGCTGCACATTGTATTATGGGCGATTACTGTGTTTTATTTGTAACAATGGTTGTTTTAGGTCCTTTCCCATTATGACAACGGGACCCCATGCGTATTGTCCCCCTTGTTTAAGCAACCCACTCAGGTAACTGCAGTGGTGCTGGTTACTTCATTTAGGAGAGCAGACATACTTTATTAATTTATTTAGATGTTTTTCATTGAAACACAATATAGATACGAGCTGACGGTCACCATCAGCATGCATGTTTACACCAAAGCTTAGGGAGCCTCGGCAATACGTCTCCTAAGAGGGTCTAAGGTGGGGTCTAGTCTAAAAAAGCTCCAGGACAAAGGCCTAACAAAATTACCTGGTGCCCGAGGGCAACCGAGTATAGACATCATGACGTGACATCCGTTCAATGCGTTCCTGAGTCGCACTTTCCATCCGTACATAATTAAAGATGCCGGACATAAAGACTGCTTGGTATATGGTAAGTCGATATTGTCATGTGGTCGCAGTTATACTTTTCGGTGTTATTTTGTAGTTATAAACTCTGTCGGGATTGTCAGTGCCATTAATTCGTACCACACTCATATCTGTGACCGTGTGAATCAGAGACACACTGGACAGTGAGTGGAAGAGAACAGTGAGCACCAGGGGCCCTATGAGAGTAGGGGCCCGGTACAAGTGCCCTCCTGTAGACCAGTATCACCCTACACTGCCTCTCCATCAGTATGCCACATCTCCAAGGTGCCATATCCCACCGATCTGCCTGTCCTGGCATCGGGTCCGCAAGAGCAAGTTACATGCAACTCAAAATTCAGCTTTGTTTTACTGCGCGTGTACAATAAAAAAAGCTGATTATTTTTTTTGCGGCCTTAAAACCAACTCTAAATCCATAAGGGTCAGGAATCAATAACCTGACTGGGGAAAAGGACTGAGGAAACATAGCCAAAATATATAAGTAGAGAGGGCCTCTGCACATGCTTGTTGCTCGCCCCCCTCACCTGCGGGCACCTTAGTGGCTGCACGCCCTTAAATGGCGTAAGTTTAGCCATTGCCTCGTGACATCACAAAGAAGTGTCTGGACGTCACTTACACATTACAGCGAAGCTAACGAGAGATCCAAAATACTACAGAAGCACAGTTGTACATATATAAGGAGACATAGAATGGACAGAACGGCAGCGAGCAGGCCTCACAATAGACAAACAGTGGCTGACATGGGACAAAAAGCATGTCCGGCAGGTGACCCACTCGTACCGTTGGTGACATAGACCGGGTATATATTACCCCCAAGCTCACTAGTTCATACAGTTCATTTCAGTACAGAAGCTCAAAATTCTGATCATATTTCACCTTACGACAAAAAAAAAAGCAGAATCAAAGCCAAACACAAAACATAACAATGCGTCTTACTTGTTGGCAAATCCTTTTTCTTTGGAATATGAAAACACTGCTTAAGATGCTTTAATTCATCTTCATCGTCTAAGTGAAGAGCCAGCTTCTCAC
Source organism: Mixophyes fleayi (assembly GCF_038048845.1). NCBI lineage: Eukaryota > Metazoa > Chordata > Amphibia > Anura > Limnodynastidae > Mixophyes > Mixophyes fleayi. The sequence continues at coordinate 139,979,978 of NC_134408.1, forward strand.
AGAGCACACTGCACCCTAGCTGAGACGCTGTGCTCTCTAACGTCGTTACCGGTGACATATGAGACGACGTATTCATGATGAAGCTGAACAGGGCTCTGCAAACCTGACCTGAAATGCAGAAATATCTCCATCACACCTCAATGCATCATTTCTAGCCAACCCGCTCTCTGTCAGAACAAGTTATACGTGCTGCAATGTTTCATAGTGTTTCTGTGACAAATTCCACTTTTCCCTGGAAAAAACAGTTAATGCTTTTCCGAAAGTAGCCAGAACTGCAATTCACATGCAAAACAGGGGACTCAGTTACTTGGAAACTGTCTTGCAACTTGAACTGATTGTCAAAAGGAAATTTTTTTAATTGGCCTTACAGTTTTTTCTTCTCTAGAACACTTTTTGCTCCCCAGGCATCAGGGTGACTCAGAGAGGTCTCCGGAGGTATATCAGAGGGTCTGCCCCGTGGCTCAATTTCTCCATTTGAAGAGAACCCCCACCACACACAGACACACACACACACACACACACACACACACACACACACTGAAATGCTGACAAAGCAATCATACTATTCAAGTGTGAAGAAAACAGACTGGAAGGGATTTTAGAAAACATGTTTAGACTTTTAAAGCTGGAGATATACATATTTTAGTTAATAAAGCTCTTTTCATGTCATGTAGTTGAATCAGTGTACAGAACTAGAATAGGGAAATTGCATTTTAATAACTGATTTTGGACTATAGGGGCCTGATTCATTAAGAAAAAAAAAGCAAAACAAAGGAGTACATTTGCTCCTGGACAAACCATGTTACAATGTAAGGGGTGAAAATTAGTTTATTATTTTATTAAATACTGGTTGTTTTTTCATGTAGCACACAAATACTTTTATTTTTACAAAACAAAGAGACAGTTGTTGTCAGCACTTGTCTTTAACACTGCATATGTGTGTGTATCAAGCAAAATGAAAACATGAGGTATTGAGCAGACCATTCTCCTGCATGACGCAAACCTCTGTGAATGGCGTCATTTTGGCCACAATGACGTGATTCGCTGCCCCACGCCCCCCTCCATCCTCTCAACCCACCTCCCCTCCGGGATCTTTCCTCCCTACCTTTTGGGTGTTGAACCAAATGTCCCAAAACTGAAAGGCACAAATGCTAAACACAACACCAAATACTGATAGATACATATCTTTCCCTAATTTGTAAATATCTATTTGGAAAATCATTTCCACTGGATACACCCCAACAAACAAACACTTTAATTAATTGTAAATGTAACACTTTCACAAAACATACGGTACATACCTTATGTCTCTCAATAATGAAAAGTAGCAAAACAAGAAATGTTACAATGTGCAAGTACAAAGCATTTGATCCTGCAGCAAGGAATACTCTTCCACTCACGCCCCCTTTGTCAGCAAATAACTATGGTAGCAAAGGTTATTGGCTTCACAGAAATGCACATGAGAGAGTGAACTGTTGTAAACACTGTTTTGCACATTGATATCTTGTGCCAGGAATCGTAATAGTATCACAAAATCATTTCAACTACTAAACCTTACCTGACACCTACTCAAAACTGCACATGATATCTGAACAGAAAACAAATATTTAAACATATGATACATTAAAATGCTTACGGTTGATTACATAATCAATAAACATTAATCTTAACCTCAACTCTGAAGTAATATATAATAAAGACACCACACCAACTTGTTGGCAAATAACTCTTATTTATTTAAATTAAACCGTAACTGCATTGGTGGCGGGGGAACACTGAACTCGACCTTGTCCATCCATAAGCGCACACTGTTTCTTAAACTTAAAGGGGGACAGCCATCTCCAGGAACGCCGGAACCCGCACTCCTCTGGGCTAATCGTAATGCATTGTGATTCCCGGATGCTCAATGCGTAGTCCACCAATTGACCGCAGTTACCTGGCTACGACTGCATTCACCTTCTTACGGGCACGGTCTGCCATTCCTCCATCTGGAAAAGATCTCCACACTAGCCGGGGAACTATGTCGGACCAGCACAGGAACAATTCAGGCCAGGAGGCATGTACCCATGTTAGATCGGACACTATTGCTAGGCACAACTCAATAGATTTAGCGTTGCCAAAATCATTACCCCCCAGATGTATAACAAGAATATGGGGAACCCCACTTTCCGCTATTTTTCTGGACAGTAGTCCTTTAAAACGCGGTCACTTCATTCCCCTCCAAACTAACCAAGATACCACTACCAGGCAGGGGAAAGCAGCCGTGCCACTAGCCGCAGCGTGCAATGCCGTCCCAGTGCACAAATGAGTGACCAAGGACCCAGATCAGCAGCAGAGTTCCATGAACTGTATAAAAATGAAATCCAGCAAAAATAACACCGTTAAAGCATCACACAGCAACATAGCAATTCCATTGGCCATTGAACACAGAAGCCACTGCACATTGAGACAAACGAGACCCACTCCAAGGAGAAGAAGGAAACTTGACAGAGATCAGGAGGAAACAAAAAAGAATTAGCTGAAGGATGAGCAGAAGAAGATGAGCAACAAAGGCAAAGGTAAAAACCATCAAAACCTCATGGTACCAATAGCCAATCAGATCCACTTTTAGAGGGAAAATCTGTAAAAATCCCTTCACACCCCTGCACCCAAGAGCAGCAAGCAATAGAGTCCTGTGTCCACCCATGAAAAGGAGGATAAGAAAAGTTCAAGAGAGAAGAGAGGGCCTCATGTATCGTCAATATGCAGCAGACTTCCATTTACCAAAATCCTGAATATATGGGCCTGACTCCCCATCTACAGCTGCAGACGTGGCCGCTCCAATTCTAAACGAATGTGTGCCAAATTGCACGCTATTCAAACCCAAGGTGTCCAGAGTGCGCTTAAAGACCACTGTAAACTAATAGCATGTGAGAGAGGACCCATCACTATGCACCAGCCACGGCGACGCATCTTTCGGCTTTAGTCCCGAAAAGATAGCGACCACTTGCACCGGGTAAATCGTGCAACTGCACCGAGGCGACAATGTAACCCATCATCCCTTACCCAGCTGATCCGTCTTGGACCGATGCACCCTGCAAGATATCAAATGAGGTGATAAAGCTACCTCCTCAGCTACCATCCCGGAGAGCAGGGCAGACCGCCCCGAGGCAACCAACTCGCTCACCCGAAATGCGCCAAAGAAGAGCATCACAAAGGCCAAGCTAAAATGACTGCTTTCATATGGATCTCGGACTATACCAGATATCGCACCTAGCAAATCTTTTAATATCCCTTGACTAACAGGTCTCCTACCATCAGGGAGCGCTTCCTTGCCCAGCCCCTCAATGCCCTAGCAATTAAGAAACCCCTAGTCACATTGACTAAACAATATAGCTTGGAAAAAAATGAGAAAATGAGATACCTGCAAGGAAGGCAGACATTGCTGCCTTGGACTTACCGGCGTTATCGCCGGACCACATAAATTCCTGCATCCGGTCGTTCCCATCACCACTGACCCCCGGAATCGCAATCCGAAAGGCTAGCCACTCCCACCAGACAGCCCTATATCTACGCAGCATAGAAGGAGCTAACGAGGATTTTGCTCCTTATTCGGACTCACAATCTGCCCGACATAAGCGGGACAGGGAGAACCATTGAGAGCTGCCTTTGGGGCAAGCATCCGAAACTTGTCCCACTTCCCTCAATGTTCTGGGATAGTGTTCTGTCCAGGGACCCCTGGATGCCCGAGACCCCTGGGCTGTAGCCCAGTTAGACCTCGGGTTAATCCGGCCATGACCACAAGTTTAGATTTGATTACTGTTCGATTGTAAATCATTGGATCTTATGATCAGAATGTATGGTCAGCTTCAGGGGCAGGCTGGGCTCTGGGACAGGGGGGCACCTGCCCCCCCAGGCTGGTCCTTTAGTGGGCTACCATGGGCTAGGTCGCTGGGCCACCTGCATTTTTTTACCTTTAAAATCTTCCTAAAAGGCTGCTGAGCGAGTCTCTGACCCCGAGTTAAAATTTACCAGCCCTCCCCTGGTCAGCTTAAATATAAACTACTCTGCAACATAGTTCAAGGCTGAGAGTGTTCTAGGGATATCTAGATAGTTAAATGAATGAATGGAACAAAGAATTCTGATAGGAGATAAAAACCAACTGACTTAGATTGTACGATCCTTTGAGCAGGGTCTTCTCTCCTCCTGTCTTCTCCACTTTCAACTCTGCTCGCCAGCTTCCCTGCCTCCTCCTCGAGGACCCTCTTCCCCCGCCCCCTCTCGCTCCCTCCTCTTCCCCCTGGGGGTCTCCTTCTTATCCGTGCCCTCCCTCCTAGGTGCCGTTGTTGGCAGACCATCCCCTCTTCTCTTCCCCGCCCCTCTAGCTGTGCCCTGAGCTCACTGAGTTACTGTGATTATTGTTTACTGTACTGTGCTGTCTCACCTCGTATTGTAATTTCGTTTGTCCCTGTACGGCGCTACGGACACCTAGTGGTGCCCTATAAATAAAAATTAATAATAATAATAATAATAATAATAATAATTTGTGGACTTAACTTACATGAACTGATCATCAAGATAGATTTGTGTTTATCCCAATCCTGTTTAAATTCATGTTATTTATCCAGTTACATCAGGTAGTTTCTTACAAGCATCCTCTATTCTTTCATTAAAATAATGGTTCCTAATATTACTTCTATGTTTAATGTCCACTATTTTTTTTTTGACGTTTCCCCATTTATTGTAATTGCGTAAAATATGGGGGTGTCTGAGTAGTACAGATTAATAAGCTATTTTCTCACAATAAAACCAGTCTGTTTGCTGTTTCATAACCCAACTACGGTATCTTACTTTTGTAGCTAAGTTCCGCCTGTTACTAATTATACTTCTCTTGGATATAAGATAAAGAACTATACGGTATGGGAAGTACCTAGACATTCTGCTTTCTGACGTGGCAACTAAAATATTTATTATTAACAATTATTTATATAGTGCTTTATAGTGAATATTTCATAATCCATCATTGGGCTGCACGGTGGCTCAGTGGTTAGTACTTCTGCCTTACAGCACTGGGGTCATGAGTTTAATTCCCGACCGTGGCCTTATCTGTGAGGAGTTTGTATGTTCTCCCTGTGTTTGCGTCGGTTTCCTCCTGGTGCTCCGGTTTCCTCCCACACTCCAAAAAAAACCATATTGGTAGGTTAATTGGCTGCTAACAAATTGACCCTAGTCTGTGTGTCTGTCTGTGTGTGTGTATGTTAAGAAATTTAGATTGTAAGCCCCAATGGGGCAGGGACTGATGTGAGTGAGTTCTTGGTATAGCGCTGCGGAATTAGTGGCGCTATATAAATAAATGGTGATGATGATGATCATTCACACCAAACCTTATCTCAGTAGAGCTCTACATTCCCTACCACATGGACACACACACACACACTAGGGTTAATTGTTGTCATAAGCAATTAACCCACCAGTATTTATTTGGAGTGCAGGAGGAAACTGAAACAAAGGGCGAAACCCACGGAGAACATGCAAACTCCAAACAGATAGGGACCTTGCTGGAATCTAACTCATGATCACAAAACTGTTTGGCAGCAATGCTAACCACTGTGCTACCATGTTGCTCATTATATGCTGCTCTAGCAGCAATAAGAATTGCTAGCAAATACAATCACTGATCCTGTGGGGGGTTGTAGGGTTTGGGTCTTATTTTTCCAGTGAATGGTGCATCGGGGCATTGTATTATTTCCACATGGACTGTTAACCGGGTCCTGCTTGAGCTGTGGGCTCATAGGTTTAGGGGCAATATCATATTTTCGTGTGACAACTTAGGAGTTGCACATGCTATTAATAAACAAAGTGCATCTTTCCCTAGTTATTTGCTTGCTGTGAAGGCTAGTTTTGCGTTACCTGCTTTTCGAGATTACTTTCCAGGCCAGACACGTTCCAGATGTAGATAGCAGGCTGGCTGATGCTTTGTCACATGGGTTCTGGGATAAGTTTAGGGCTTTGAAGCCCTGTGTGGCCCTTATTGGCTTTTCTTGACTTGCTTATGTCTGGCAGATTGTCAAGCCAGCATAGAAGGTTTGGTGGAACTATCCCTTGCCCCTAGCACCCTGAAGAAGTATGGGACGGCATGGCGGGAGTGGATCAAGTATCGGCAGAGGTTTTCCACAGTGCATGCTTTCTTTCATTTGAGCTAACTACAAGAGTGGGAAGTCCAAGGTGGCAATGTCCACCGCCTTGGTGGGTATCTCCTTCTTTGCTAATCTCCACGGGAAGGTTGATGTATCTGAGAGCTTTCTCATCAGCAAAGCATAGAAGGGTTGGTCATGGGAGCAACCGGTACAGCCTGATCAGAGGAGACCAGAGGAGATCAGAGGAGACCCATCAGCCCTGCGATGTTGGGGGACATGCTGGTGGCAGTTGAGGGGGTTGTTCATTGTGCTTTTGAATGTTTGTTGTTCAGCTCATTATGTAGTTTTCTTAGTGCCTCCCAATTGAGCGAATTGATAGTGTCTTCCAAGTTGGCTCCATCCACGGGTATGTTAGCCAAACATGTCATTTTTGCTGCTTCCTCCGTGATCGGCAAAGTACGCAAGTCCAAGACTGATCCACTGGGCAAAAGGCGATGGGATACTTTGCCACAAAAGAAATAGTTTGGTTTGCCCTGTGAAAATTGTTACTGGATATCCCCGTATTAGGCCCCAGGGTGCAGATGCGTGGTTGGTACATCGGGACTAGATGCCCCTGACGAAATACCAGGTTATGGTTGTTTTTAGATTTAATGGAGTTTGATAGCTGGTTATTTAGCACGCATTCATTTCAGACAGGGGAGGCCACATCTGCGGCTGTAGATGATGCGTCAATACAATGCATCCAGCAGTTTGTAAGGTGGAAGTCGAATGCTTTTCAGAGATATGTGCGGCCTTCTATGCTGCCCTGATTTGTCTGTTCTGTTTTTTCTCCTCTTTCTGCCTGAGGGAGATACAGGGCTTTGGTCACTTGTTGATTTTGGAAGCAAGGGTGTGGATGGATTTTGCCTGATTTTTCCTCTAAAGTGGGGCCTGAGACCTTTGCTTGTGTTTAGTGTCTATTTTCTCTTACTGCATTTTCTCCTTTCTCTTTTGTTTCTAGGCTCTTCTTACTTTACCACTTTATTGGTTCTCACTTAGGGCCTGATATAGAGCTGGATGCTTGAAAAGCCGGATGTACAAATAGTGTATTTACATCCATATACTGAGCCGTACATTACTTAAAATCCATGCAGATTGGCATCAGTAGCAAATACATCGATATGACGCCAGGCACACATCACTGATGCTTCCGTTCCCATCTGCACCCACGTTTTTATCCATTCGTTTTATGTTCAGCAAAAACATTCACTGTTAGGCATCACTAAATTTTAAAAAATAAATTCTCTAATACAGCAGAAACAACTCCCCATCTTATGTACAAAAAAAAGTGTGGGTGAAACAGGCAAACAACTGCATAATATGTACCCGAGAAATGAAGAAAGCACCAATCAGCTTCAGCGCTGCAAGTGCAAGCAGCCAATCACAAATGATTCGGTAGTGCCGCAAACCGTCATTATCATCATCATCCGCTATTTACACCTGCCCCTGACCACTTGTAAATAATAAGGCTTTGTCAGGTGTGCATGGATATCCCCGTCTGCATCCGTTCACATTTGCACAAATACGACCTTACTGCACTCAGGCTACGTTAGACCGCTCCCCTCCATCCTCTCCAGGTGTAATTGGCAGAATCATACAAATCTGCCAGGGAGCATAGGTGTGTGCCTGCTTTCTGGGCATGTGCAGATTGGTTTCTCCCTTTGTGCTGCCTTTCCAATTTACTGATGTACAACACTGATGTGTAATATACAATTATAAGCAGCATAATCTGGATGCAAAAAATCATACCTTTTCCATACCTTGCATTACCGTACCTAACTTACAACTAAAATAACGACACAGAGACTGGAATACGTGGAAAAATTAGGTCACAGTTTATTAATTATACTGAAAATTGATGGCGGAGAAAGTGCACTGCGGGACAGCAAACGACCGATAGCTATAACCAAGTGTGGAAATGGCCAACTGGCCTTACATCCACTTAACAAACCTACTCCCTAACTGCTTGGCCGATGCTAAATCTGGCGGCAGGTGACCACACCCCCTCTCGACTCACAATGAGCTGATTCTAAGCAGGCAAGGGATCCCTCCCACAAAAAGGATCAAGAGTCGCTTTACCTCAGAGGGGGCAGTGACCTGAGGCCAATCAGTGATAGCGCCGTATTCATCAGCCGCTGCTCTGAATTCTGTGGGAGTGTGGGAATTCTGAATTGTCAGACCCAGAGCTAAACGGTTAACATTAAAATTTTGTGGCCTTCTGCCTCCTAGTGGCGAAAGTTGGGAAAAAGTGTTACCTGGTGCTAAAGCGTTAGGAGGAGTCCTGGTACCAACAGGCTCCCTGTTAGTGCTGCCCAAGGTGCACTGAAAGCCCCTACCCCTTCTGTCTATATTTCTGCCCCTCTGACCAGCTGAAGCACCGGACCTGGGCTGCCTAAGGACCCTGGATGCCGAGCGCCATATGCGCATGCGCGCACCCTCCGCCCGGGACTTCAGAGTTGAAGGGGAACGAGGTTTACCCGTACCACGCCTGCCTCTGCCCCCGGACAAAGTGACTGCCTCGGATCCCCTAACGGTGTGCTCCTCAGCTGGAGGGGGGATGCTGGGAGAAAATCGCTCCTGCTGGGAGGTGGACTGGGAAGCAACAATTGGAGAGGGGGGGGGGGGGGGCAGAGATTTTTTTGGGATGGGGCATGTTACCAAAAAAGGTGCCTGACAAAATCGGAATGGCAGGAGGGAGGGAGGGAAAAAAAATGGGGGGGGGGGGGACCGCATGGAAAGCAAGGGGGAAGAGGATTGCCAGAGTGTATTTTGGGTGTATTTTTGAAATACTGATGCGATGGATTCTTAAATAGATTCTTAAATAGACGTGGGATTGTGTAAAAACTATGGAAGTCAGGCAAACAATACAAGTAATGTATGAATTTAAACTGATACGAATCCTTCCTCTGGTCTCCTCTGCACAGGATCTCGTGGTGCTGACTGTACCATCTCACCTTCCCTGGGGATATATACGAGGTGCCCCGGCCCTCCCACATCCCTCCCACATCCAACCCTATTGGTCGGCCTGGCACAGAGATAATTTAACCCATTCAGGTAAGTGTAAAGCTACTGACAAGCACACAGGTCTGCTGCTTAAGGTCTTTCATCTTCAGGGACTCTCTTGTCATATTACAGATATCGTCTTGTATTTGTTGAGAATCAGCATTTTTTGCAGCAATGTACAAATAGTAAAATGTACACAGATATCGCCTAAAAGTACAAAACACATAACAGGTTAGCAATATAGAAATACATTCTAGTAATAATTTCAATATTAAACAGGGTTTGCACACTAAAATTACTTTAACTTTTAACTAAATGAACTGCTTCATCTTTCTGGTTTCCTTTTGTGTTTTTCAGCCATGTCTGTAGAATATCAAGCAGAACAGTTTATTTGTGTCGTTCTTAGACAGGACACAGAGCTGCTCTCTAAACAGAATGCAAAAAAGCATAGCTGAGTCGTGTCCAAGGACAGTTATTCATAAAGTCAATTTTACCTGATACTATAAATACATGGCTGAATAGCAGAGACGGAAATCAGAAATGTAAAGAAATGTATTTGGTAAAAGTTGCAGTAAGGTTGTCAAGGTGAAAACTGTTGATGTTGCCCATACCATAGACTATAAAACAGACAAGAGGCATTAGTTGTGAATGGCAGAAAATAGGTTTCACCATGAGCATTGGAGGGGATTCTTTACTGTAAGAGTGGATAATCTGTGGGATTCCTTACCACATGACTAACTCTAATGTAAAACTAGATTGCATGCTCTTCTTACAAGATATTATATATATTTAGCTATAATTAGTACTGGACATTATGGGGGTAACTGATGTAGGGAATTTATGACATTAATTTGGAATAGGAAGATTTTTTTCCCGTGAGGCTAAATTTGCAGCTATTGTCCTGCGGAGGTTGCTATGCTTTCCTGCGAGATGACAGTTACAATTTAGCCAAGATTGAACATTATGGGTCTGTGTTTTTTTCCCCAACCTTACTCTGTGCCTGCACACGTAGATCTAATCATCTTTGCCATTTTCCCAAAAGATTACATTTACCATTAGGAAAGAATATCTGCTCAATTACAATGGAGAAAGCCGTACAATTATCTCAGAATTGTAGCAAACTCCCTCAGCTATGGAGCAGCTAACAGCCATCAGAGGTATTGCTGCGGGAACGCTCTGGTAACATTAATGCAAAATGTGCACACGTATTTTAATCGCAATACCCTGGGTCTACTTTAGTGCTCTTCCTTAAGCTATGAGAGGCAATAATGCCATCACATCATTTTATACAGTGCGCTGCCCAAAGTGTTTACCTGTCTCTGGTGATGAAGAGGTTCGGAATTGGGCTTGATGAAAGGCTCTAAGGCAATGTAGGAACGCTGGCCACTCAGCACAAACTGGAGTCTGCGTGTTAACCCTTGCCATGCCCCTCATCATACAGATCATGGGGGCTCCTGATCTGAGAAACAAAGCCTTAGACCAGCGCTTAATGAATGAATGTACTAAAGGTTTTTGTCGGGTCTGTGCCATGCCTATGATCTAACTCAGAGATAAGCAATTGGCCCTCCAGATGTTGTGGCACTATAAGGCTCAGAATGAAGAGAAGCTTTTCCAGGTGATTTCACAGCTAAGTTAGTTCTATTACTGATTAATTATCAGGTGGGATTCTTTCAGATGTACACAAATACCTTCGAACATGTTCAATGACACTTTTAGAAAAGTTTCTGCTCCAGTTTTCCTACATTATAGCTATATGCAATTTTCAGCCCTCTTTATTCAGAATAGTGCGGTTATTGTAAGTAGGCTTACAATAGGCATTCATTATAGCAGTTATTTCCCTTTTTATGACGAGTTTGACCATGGTCTGAGCAACTTGTTGAATGTGATCATCAGCTCCTGTTTGTCCGGGGTGTCCTCAGTTTTGAAGTGGGCGGAACATAGAACAACCCAAGCCAATCGGATGGTCAGAATCACAGCCGCAGGAGGTGATTGGGCCGATCTTGTGGAAGGCTTTCACCTGTCCAGTCATGTGACTGCAAATTTAGCTGATGTTCCTTGATTTGCTAAATTTCCTAATCCCCAATCTGCCCAACACCCCCACATTCCATCCAATCATGACCACTTTTTGGTGGAAGTTGGGAGATATGTTAATTAACTGTTTCAACATTACAGATATTAAAGTTGCATGTATACAGCAAAATGAGGCTCAGCTCAGGATTAATTTGTGATGTGTTTTTGATTTTTTTTTTTTTATCTGAGCAATAATTGTCACTTTTTTTTATCACTGTGTCAAGCACCAGCATTTCTACATTAAATAAATATAACCAGGGCAGGTACTGGTCCAGAGTATCTTCCTAATTCAGATTGCAAATTTAGACTTCAATTTCCATTAGATAAAGAAAAAAAATTATGAAAAAAACAACACACACATAAATAATATATGTATGTATAAATGTGTATATATATACAAGTTAACCCGTGCATGATACTCATGCATTCTAGTCAAATCAAGCTACTTAAGGTCTTAAAAAGGTTCTTGTCATGCATTTGGGCCTAGCCCAGGCCTCCTCAGGGGAAGAGCGTTACTTCCCGACGCAAGCGGCCTTTTTAATGTGTGTTCATGAGGTAAAATTACCTCACGAAAATGAGTTTGACCCCTCAACTCGTAAATTTAGCCTTTACTACCCCTCCCACGGGGGGAAGGAGGGATGATGGAAGTTAACTGACTTGACTATTCTAATTTTTTTGTCAAATAATGTCAGTATACCAAATTTCAGGTCAATTGGATGAGCCCTTTCTGAGAAAATAGTTTTTTCCACACACACACACACACACACACACACACACACACTAACGCACGCCTCTACACATGTGTGTTCATGAGGTAAAATTACCTCACGAAAATGAGTTTGAGCCCTACCAAATTTCAGCCCTTTTTGAAAAATTTTTCCCACACACACTAAGAATTTAGTAGGTCACTGTATAACTCCGCCCAGCAGGTGGCGCTGCAACTTATTTTTTTTTTCCCACACACACAGACAGACAGACGCCACTAAGCATTTATATATTTTATATATATATATATATATATATATATATATATATACATATATACATATATTTGTTTTTACATCAGTAAATGCTATTTATTGCAATAATAAATAAACACGCATTAATTAAGGCAAGCCGTGTGATGGATAGGGCAATACGATAACGAGCCTTATCTCTGACGAGAACCCACATTTTTCACCATCAGTAGAGAAGTGTTCCCTTTTGATGGACAGAGTCCAAAATCACTGCTGCCCTCCTATTTGTGGTTTATTTAAGCCATAAATGAAGGTTTATCAAGCAGCAATTTTAGGAGAAGCATTTGAAAGTTGAACCTAATGAAGGGGGTGGCTCAGTGGTTAGCAGTTCTGCCTCACATCGCTGGGGTCATGAGTTCAATATCTGACCATGGCCTAATCTGTGAGGAGTTTGTATATTCTTCCTGTGTTTGCGTGGGTTTCCTCCCAGTGCTCCGGTTTCTTCCCACACTTCAAAAATATACGAGTAAGTTAATTGGCTGTTAGCATAAATTGACCCTAGTCTCTCTCTCTCTCTGTCTGTCTGTCTGTGTGTGTTAGGGAATTTAGACTGTGAGCTCCAATGGGGCAGGGACTGATGTGAATGAGTTCTCTGTACAGCACTGCGGAATCAGTGGCGCTATATAAATAAATGATGATGATGACGGGGTAGCCCTAATGTGGCAGAAATTTGAAGTGACCTTTGTCAGGGTTCAGCAAATTTGCAAAAGTAGCCGCATCGCCGTTTTACGAGAACAATTTTAACTGGAGAGTGGGCTTGGACTTTGAAATGCGCTTGCTAGGAAAATAGGTGTATTTACGCTGCAAAAGAAGGTGTACAGTTTTTGTGATCAATAAAAACATCCCCATTGCAATTATAACTACTAGAATATTGGAACAGTGAGCATTAAATAGTGATTGCAGGTTGTTTTTCTCCTTCACACCTTATGATAAATGAAGACCTGCATAGGAATGAATGCACTTTAACGCCAGGCTTGTAGGCTTCCATTGCACGCAGCGGACACAAGAGGGGGAAAATCTTCCAGGGAAAAGGAGGGAGCTGTAGTAGCGTTGGAGGAGGTTAGAGCTACTGCAGGGGAGAGAGGAGAGAGGGTTGCATGGGGTGAGGGGTGAAGGTGGGAAGAGGGGATAGAAGGGGTGGAAGGTTTCTTACCCACTCGTGACTCTGGTAGGGGCTTCTGTTGCTTCTTCTGGGCTGATGTGGGCTGCAGGGCAGTAGCAGGTCATACTTCCAGTAGTCCTTTACCAGTTGCTGCAGTGTAGGTTCTGGCCCTTTGGGGGCAGTCCTTGTAGATGTGGCTGGCCAGGCCACAGTGGTTGCGGGATGTCTTTCTTGGGCAGTCCTTGGTCTCGTCTTTGCAGCTTCTAGACATAAGGTCAGCTTCCCTGCACTTCCTGCAGTTCCTTCGCTGATCAGCGTAGTGAAGAAGGCTAGCGGAGCCACCCAGGGCAAAACTTGATGGCAGGTTCTGGAGTCCATCTGTTGCAGAGTTGTTTTTCCTAAGCCGGACAATGATGGACCACTTGCCTGTCCAGAAACCTTTGGCATCCAGGATCTTGATCACGGTGCAAAATCGGTTCAAGAATGTAACGATATCCCTGCCAGGGGTATGAGGATTCCTCATGGAGACCGGATATGAGAATTCCTCATGGAAACAAACACAAATGCTGTAGTTTACCTAGGTATTAGTAACTGTTTTATCCATACAACCTGGTGTATACACTGTACACTGCAATGAGTTCTTGTTTATTACACTGTAGTAGAAATTAGATAAAAGTGGATGTAAAGTGTCTTTAAGTGGTGACAAATTAACTCCCTATGTATTTCTGCCCGGACAAGATTGGGTGTTCCCATAATCTAGTCATGGATCTGTGAGATATGGTGAAAAATTAAGATCACGCTGAAAAAAACTCAAGTAAATTAGTTTGATTAAAAAAAAAAACAAGCACACTAATTGCAAGCACAAATTACACATTACCATACAGAATGGCGATAAAACTAAACTTGCTGCAAATTCCACTCAAGCTTAGTCAAATATTTGTAGTTTGTGGAATCAGATGGCTAAAATGTACAAATCCTATCTTTTTATTTAAAGACAAACGTCACTGAAAATAAAATAAAGGAATAATTGGTTAAACATTAAAGTTTAAGATCATATTATATAGTGCCATTGTCCCTTCTCACTGAGCTTAAGTTTTGGGGGTAAATTTATCAAGCTGTGAGTTTACGGCAGGTTTGAAAAGTGGAGATGTTGCCTATAGCAACCAATCACATTCTAGCTGTCAATTTGTTGAAAGTACTAAATAAATGAGAGCTAGAATCTGATTGGTTGCTATAGGGAACATTTCCACTTTTCAAACCCGCCGGAAACTCGCAGCTTGATAAATTTACCCCTTGGTGTGCGTCCGTGTCCCTGGAGGGCGTGGCTAATTGACATGTAAAGACTGTTCGATTCCTTGAATGTGTGAGGTCGGAAACGGACTCCTGCCTGTCTGAAATAGGATGACGGAAGTACCCTGTGTGCGAAGGATGGGGGGGAGGTATTTATTATTAGTGTGCATCTGATCTTATGTTTTGTCATATTGTGACATTTTTCAATTAAGCTACAAATTTAAAGATAAGCAGCTAAAAATTCAAGGTAAGCCTGTTCAAACACCCACCAATGTTGTCAGTGCCCCTCCCACACCCTCCATCTTCTCATTCTTGCATCATGTAAAGTGGACCAGGCTTAAGGTGAAAGTGTATCCCCCCCCCCCCCAAAAAAAAAAACAAAAAAAAAACTCCAGCAATAAGCGACTTCTGTTTGTTATTTTGGGGAATGTGTACTCCCTGGGCATTTTTGCAAGATACTAGTATTGATATCATACTTGCCAACTCCCGGCCAAAATGTCGATTTCGTCACTGGGGCGTGGCCAAAGTAACGAGATTGTCTGCGACCCACCCCCTTTTGCCCTCCAGTCAAACATCCCTCCAGGCTCTCCCACAGTTAAAAAAAAAAGAAAAGCAGGCAAGTGTAATTGATATTAAGGTGCTTATTTATCAACTATAATTGTAATGGATATTGAGTGAGAAAATAATTAGTTTATTTAAACAAAGCATTTTAGCAAAGGGGATTGCTTATAAGAAAAAAAAAAAGGTGATATATTTGTAAAATATTTTTTACATTTGATTTATTTTTTTGTGGAAAGTGGAACTTATAGACAAAGTCAGGGCTTCCAGTACCACTGCGCTTTCGTGAACCGTAAAACCTGGTAACGTATGCGTAGATACATCCAGGACTGTCCGGTGTCGCCGGGCGATATTTTCTTGTCAGAAAATCTATGTTATCGCTGCATAATAATTAATAGACCTGTAATTCTCTGATCAAATAACTTATTTGCATAGCTGGAAACCTTTGACACCAAGATTGTGGCAATGTATTGCATAGTTGGCGGAGTGCACAAACTATCGTGCAGGTGTAGAATAATTCCATACCTGTTATGATAAGCTCCACCCCCCACACTGCGCTGCGATTCCCTGCCTTGATTTGGCACTTGTAATGCCCATCCAGAAGGTAAAGATAAATAATAAATGTAATAAATGATCATTTTAATACCTGACTGGTTAGCTATCCCTTAGGATGTAGAAGATAACAATATGTTTCCTTTAACCCACAATTACAGATAAATACATACAATTGTTTTCCCTTACCTAGAAGCTAAGTGGGGTTGTGCTACTTTAATAACAGAATTACATAGAGCTTAAGCAAGTGTTTGCTTTCAGGACCTTACATCATATCTCCGAACAAGCCTGGGAAAAAAAAAATTGTCAGTTTATAGAAGTAACTTCATATTTTATCTAATCAGGTCCCCCTGGAAAGCAATCATGAAAAAATATTCTTGCAAGTTCATGCTGATTACCTGTGTGGCTCATTACAGCAAATCCCCTCTGACAGTCATACAATCACCATTGACTTATCCCAACTTGTTACTGAGGCTCTTTGTAAAATAATTATACTTGTGTTCCTTTCTACTTTGCCCATTAGCAGTACATATAATTGTCTCATTAGCAAACTATGGATATAATTTATAATTTTAATATTTTGCATGTAATAGGAAAGATGCGATCGGTATACTGCTTCAGGCTCATGACCAGAAGATACACACACACACACACACACACACACACACACACACACACACACACACACACACACACACACACACACACACACACACACATATATGTATACAGTCATGGCCCAAAGTTTTGAGAATGACACAAATATTATTTTTCACAAAGTCTGCTGCCTCAGGTTTTATGATGCCAATTTGCATATACTCCAGAATGTCATGAAGAGTGATCAGATGAATTGCACTTAATTTCAAAGTCCCTCTTTGCCATGATCCCAAAAACAACATTTCCACTGCATTTCAGCCCTGCCGCAAAAGGAAAAGCTAACATCAGTTCAGCTGGTCATTCTCTCTTTAACACAGGTGAGAGTGTTGACGAGGACAAGGCTGTAGATCACTCTGTCACACTGATTGAGTTAGAATAACAGACTGGAAGCTTTAAAAGGAGGGTCGTGCTTGAAAACATTGTTCCTACTGTTAACCATGATTACCTGCAAGGAAACACGTGCAGTCATCATTTCTTTGCACAAAAAGGGCTTCACAAGCAAGGATATTGCTGCTAGTAGGATTGCACCTAAATCGGCCAATTATCGGATCATCAAGAACTTCAAGGAGAGAGGTTCAATGGTTGTAAAGAAGGATTCAGGGCTCCCAAGAAAGTACAGTAAGTGCCAGATCCGTCTCCTAAAGTTGATTCAGCTGCAGGATCGGGGCACCACCAGTGCAGAGTTTGCTCAGGAATGGCAGAAGGCAGATGTGAGTGCATCTGTACACACAGTGAGGCGAAGACTTTAGAGGATGGCCTGGTATCAAAAAGGCCAGCAAGTAAGCCACTTCTCTCCAGGAAAATCATCAGGGACAAACTGATATTCTGCAAAAGATACAGTGATTGGACTGCTGAGGACTGGGGTAAAGTCATTTTCTCTGATGAATCCCTTTTCAGATTGTTTGGGCATCTGGAAAAACGCTTGTCCGGAGAAGGAAAGGTGAGCGCTACCATTTTGTTCTGTGTCATGCCAACAGTAAAGCATCCTGAGACCATTCATGTGGGGGTTACTTCTCAGCCAAGGGAGTGGGCTCACTCACAATTTTGCCTGAAAACACAGTCATGAATAAAGAATGGTACCAAAACATCCTCCAAGAGCAACTTCTCCCAACCATGCAAGAACAGTTTGGTGACAAACAATGCCTTTCCCAGCATGATGGAGCACCTTGCCATAAGGGAAAAGTGATAACTAAGAGGCTCGGGGATCAAAACATCGAAATTTTGGGTCCATGGCCAGGAAACTCCCCAGACTTTAATCCCATAGAGAACTTGTGGTCAATTCTCAAGAGTGGGCGGCCATCAGTCAGTATGTGGTCCAGAAGTTGATTGACAGCATGCCAGGGTGAATTGCAGAGGTCTTCAATAAGAAGGGTCAACATTGCAAATATTGACTCTTTGCATAAACTTAATGTAATTGTCAATAAATGCTTTTGACAGTTATGAAAGAGAGTGCCATATGGACGAAAGCACTTAAACGCATACATGGGGAAGTAAGTGAAGTTAACCTTACCTGCAGGAATCAAAATGCCACATCCCAGGCTGACCAATGAGGAAGTAAGGGGAGTGCCTGGAGATCTGTCTATATAAGTCCTAGCATGTCACATGCCCTTTCTCATTCACTGCTCGAGATCCCACCCACCCATGCCCTTTATGGACCACCCTGCTCCCTTGCCATATGAGTTTTAACCTGGTTCTTCCCCACACCACAGAGCAGGCACAGTTGGTAGGAAGTCACTGTGGGCAGTGGCCGATCGTTGCAGCGTAATCGCTGATTGACCGCAGGTGCTACCCCTTCTAGGAACATGACTCGTGGTCCTTTCTGGTGAGGATCCCTTGGCCCACATCTGAGGGCGACCATTGTGTAGTCGGGAGGGGGCATAGTCACTCTGACGTCAGATTTAGCGTTGGCCAGGCAGTTAAGGATTTGTCCCATTAAGTGGAGTAGGCCGTCAGCCATCCACGCTTGGTTCCAAATATCAATTTGATTAAGCTGCCTCACAGTATATGTCGTAGGAGGTTATGGTTAAAAGAGTGAAACACATCCAGGTTATGCAGCTTATGAAATGCTTGTAAATTTACTTCAGTATACCATAGCAAAATCTGACAAAAAGGTCTAAAAACACTGAAGTAGCAAAATTTTGTAAAAACCAATACTTGTGTCATTCTCAAAACTTTTGTCCATGACTGTATATATATATATATATATATATTAAATGCCCGATGTATGCAGTGACTAGTCCTACAATGCTTATTCCCAGTTAGCAAAGTATTATAATCTTCATGTACAATAAGTGGCGTTTTGCCTTGTTGGTCTCTTAATAACCACTTGGCCAGCGTCTGATAAACTCCTAACATGATGGGAAAAGGGAGTTCCACCCGTCTGCTTGCATAGAATTAATCTATCACTCTGTTATAATACATATACTTACATTGAAGGGATATTTGCAATTAGTTGTAGATCCTTCTGAAGATCAAGTGAAGCTTCCCAGGGATTTACCATGGACTTTGATTTCTGGCGATGACTAATGTGAAATACGGTAATTACTTTTGGAGAAGCCCTGTTGCATTGTATAAACTAATACATTGACATTTTCATAAATATCCCCATCTGCGGGAGGTATTGTGGGAGGTATTTCTACGTATTATTTTGCAGTATTTATTTGTTTGTTTGTCTATTCATGTTTATAATTAATAAACAATGACGAGAATACCACTAATGGATTGCGAACAATTGTTTTCTTTTCATTGAAATTTCCAGTGCAAGATATCTGATTGTTTCTCATGCATGTTAGGTTTATATTCAAGGAAGTGTGTTGCAGTTGTTATTGACTTAACAAGCCCCTTGGATGTTCAATGTCGAGGCCAATCAGTTGCAGGTGTTAAAGGGTGTATTTTTTTGTGGGCATTTAAATGGGGAATTGATGTTATATGCTATTGTTAGCTGTCGTGGTGATAGGTCCTGAAACGTTTACAAAGATAGTATTTTGCATGAAAACTCTGGATAGTATTAGAAAGAACATGAGATGAGCGGCTTGCAATGCGTTGTCATAAAAATGTAAACTCAGAATAGGTCCATAGCTCATATTAGGGTTATATTACTGTGTCAGTCAGTGACCAAACTTAAAATTGTATGCAGGGTGAATCACTATTCGAGTAGTCATATTCAACACTGATTATATTAGTTTGGCCCTTCAGATGACTTTACTTACATCCCAACCCAAACAGAACACAATGCAAGGAAGCTGCTCTAAAAATTGTGTAGGCATTGGGATCGCTGACCCTGCTGCATTTATGCCTCTTCTGATCCCACAAGTAGCCGTGTGAATCCTGGGTCAGTTTTCCACTTGTGTAAATTCTGCATCCATGATTTTCCGGTGCTTTGCTCTGATATACTCTTTGCCTCTCCTGTGATCAGAAGTTTCCAGGTACTGGGATCAGGGACCAATAGTCCGAATCCCTGTAGGGTTTTCAGAGAGTATCACTCTTGTCGTCTGCATGAGCACTTATAGATTTTTCAGTTTCTTGACCTTGAGTATAAGAGATATATCCAGTTCACAGTATAACAGGTCTATTTCTGAAGGTCCACCTCCCTTCTGTGTTATCTCTCTCAGTGATAAAAGATGTAGCTTTGCCGCTATTTATGAAACTTGTCCCGCCAGGATAGCGCTGGTGAAAATTGGCTGTCCGAGCAAGACTACAGTGATAACTGCAGCCCTAAGAGTGTCAGCACACTCCAGGGCTACATCATTAACCCTTCATTCACCAGCCATGCCCCTTCAACGTCCATAGAGTTCAGTCCTCATCCTGATTTCTTACAAACCGTATTTGACTGCATATTTAATTCCATCTCCATGCCCCAATATTACTCTATCAACGACTCTCCTTGGTGACACAGTACCGTGTCCTGCTGCCCTTGGCTTTGTCTGCCAGCCCCTATGTGACGGGTGCAAGCTAAGGATGAAGGCGATCCTGAGCTGTCACTCATATCACACGTACATTCTGAGGAGGAAAACCACTTTTGGGGGGAGTCCACAATAAACACATTAGTGAACGCCCCTCCCCCTTATGTCATATCTTAAATAAAAACTGGACCTAGTGTGCAGTAATAGCAAAAGAGAGCCGTAAACCCTGAGATGGAAGCAGAGGCAGTGCTAACGAGATGTGTTGGCCCCATTTTATCCATGGGCCCCGGTGCATGGCACCTGCTGTACCAATGGTAGTTCCGCCACTGAATGGAAGAGTTAAGCTGATGCTGGTCCCTGAACACATAAACCGATTCAGAATGGTCTAGACATTCCTTGCATGCAGTTCTACTAAGCTACACAATACAGCACATGAGTACCAGTTATGTCCAGACCTAGATCAGGTCAGGATAACTCGTGGACACCAATGTATATATGGATTGCACAGCTTAGCTGCGTTATGTAGGTCCCCTGTCTCTGTCGGCTTGGGGGGCGATGCCGGTGTATTGTCCGCAACAATGTTGCCTTTCATTGCTTTCATTGTGCTGCGATGTTCCCGAAGTGGTAGGGACACTTGTGCACTGCCTTCCGACTGATGCTTCCACTAAAATTCCATGATTAACGCCACCCACAGGTGGCATTAAATTTTGAAGCGCTAAAAATCCAAGCGAGTTACCTTAATGACGTGATTAGCGTCATCAAGCCCTGACCCCCACTGCTCAATGTCACAAATTGTGGCATTGGTCCATGCTGATGCGTTCACCACCAGACCAAGAAAAGATGGCGAGTATGACATACGGACATACAATCGTAGTTATACCCATGTGAAAAATAATATGTCGTGTAAACAATGAAACATTTGTACAGCTTGTCTTACTAAAGAATGCGTGGCTGCTTTATAATGCTCAGCGAGTATTTTTAACACTAATGTGTCCCGTGGGGGGCAGTAGGATATTACTTTTAATTTTCATTTCTGGGCAGATTAACTTACAACCTCATTTGCTAAACATTTTTTTTTAAGAAAGTTAAATGAACTTTTGCTTTTAAAAAAAAATAAAAAAATACTTTGCCTCCAAGCAAATTAATAATATTAAATCCCATCATAATGACTTGTTAAGATCCAGATGGACCCGCTTATAAATGACATATGTTTTTCCGTGTTTCTGTTCTGCCCCATTTCCTCAAATCTCTTCCATTTAAAGTTTTCTGGGGAGACGTTAAGACAATCGGACACACGAGAATCTGTTCAGCGTATGTCCTTGACACAGTTTCTCCATTCTAAAATAGGTTCAAAACCGACATGCGGTGAAAAACGTCCATTTAATTGTACAGTAATTAGCGAGGTATTTAACAGATGCCCTTGAAAGACTGAAGTTCAGTGCATGCAAAGTATGGATGGTGAGTGTGGACAGTGGACTGAAATTATCTTCTATATAGGGCACCCAGAAGCTAAGTAACTAAAGATTAATACAGGTCACCCGACCTCTTGCCTGTAAAAATGCTGATTGGGAAGAAAGCAACTCATGGCCACTTATCCAGAGTGATGATACAGTAACTGGAAGCTTTGCAGATGTTGGCAATTGTGCTGTTCTTGCTAATAGTGCATTTTAAAGTACTTTGATATGTTTATGTAAACCTTAATCCGACCTCTATTATTTATAATGTCTGTTTTTGTGCTGATCTAATAATTCATATAATAGAGCACGTTGTTCCGTTTGCACACATTTTACCTGAGAGGGTTTCATTTATTTTATTTAGCACACGCACTTTTTGTTCAGGAAACGGTGCATGTTTACATTGTTCAGTAGGGAACTGGGGGGGGGAAGAATAAGAGGAGGAGAGGCTGCGATTGCCAAGCAAGGGACAAGTTGGAAAATGGAAAGAAAATGTTAGATGGTGCAAGGAAATATCATCATCAACATTTATTTATATAGCGCCAGCTGATTCCGTAGCACTTTACAATTGGGAACAAACAGTCATAAAACAATACTGAGTAATACATACAGAGAGGTAAGAGGGCCCTGCTCGCAAGTTTACAATCTATGGGATTATGAAAGGAGTTAAAGAATAAAGGAAGGAGGAGTGGACGGTGGAACGGAGGGTCTGCAGTAGTTAAAAAGGAAACTAGGCTTAGGGCGGAGGCAATGACCCGATAAGCAGTGGGTTGTAGTGATGTTATCACTTAACCAGTGAATTCTGACAACACTTCAGTAATCAGTAGGAAAAAATTGTGTATTATAAGGAATAAGGAATAATACATTCCCTACTGTAAATTTCTACAGGTATCTCAGACTACTATCACCTGTATAGAAGCAGTTATATACGGTCACGGAACACCTTAGTGACTTGTAATATCTTCATAATTTAATACTTGCCAACATTCACCATCAACCCTCCGAGAGACTCTGGAGGAGGGCAAGAAGCAGACGCAGGCGAACTGCCACAATTGCATCAAAGAGCATCAGGGGGTGGGGCCAAATTGACCTTATTTGCGTAATTGAGACCCCGTTCTGGGAGAAAGGTCTACTATCTCAGGGGTGCAGGAGAACTTCCCGAAATTTAGGAGTCTCCCGGATATTCCGGGTGAGTAGTCAAGTAGTAGTTGTAGTAGATTTATCACACCTTCCAAAAAGGAAACCTGAAGGCATTGCCCATAGCAGCAAATCAGATTATACCTATCATTTTCTAGAATGCTAAATGATAGCTAGATCAGTAAGGGTGGCACCTTACAAGAGTCAGTGATATTTTGGCCCCAGGCTCCTTTAGTTGTGCTTCTGACACTGGAGAGGAGGAGAGCAGGGGATTAAAATTTACAAAGCAAAATATAAGGGTTCTGGGGGTAGAAAAAGTAATTAAAAACAGAACTTGAAGCCAATAAGTAATACAGATTTTAAAAAAAAGTTTTGCTCCTAAAAAAGTGCTAAGGGCTTGTACACCCTGCTGTATTTACCCCATATAAGGCTAAGTAAACACATGGTCTGATTTTGAATTGAAAATAAAGACACATCCGCACATTTGTGTTCCCACATCTGTATTTTGATTTGTACAGATCTTATCATATCTTAAATATAGGTTGTAGATACATCAGGAGCACAGATGGGAAAATCCTCATCAACCCCAAAACTGGTTTATGCCAGGACCATCTTTTCCATTGGGCACGATGGGCAGCTGCCCGGGGGACCCACAGGCAAGGGGGCCCCATAGGCACGGCTCTTAATGAGAATAAATAATCCTGCAAAAGAAAAAAAACCTGCAAAAAACCTACAAGGGTCACTGAGCAAGTACATCTATCTATCTCTATATATCTATATCTATATCTGTATCTGTATACATCTATATATCTATATCTAGGGGCCCCGGTGCACTGCTTTGCCCGGGGGCCCATAATGTTGTTAAGATGGCCCTGGTTTATGCAGATGCAAATGTTCTCACCACTAACGTATTTCGAGATCCATATAACTTAACATGAGAAGCAACTCAAAATGGGCGTGCTTAATTTACAGTACAGCTCCTGCATGATCACCCCAATCCACCTGACTAAGAGTAAGTGGCCAAAAAGTGCAGGGTAAGTGAATCTCTTTACACGGACACAAGTGCAGTGCACCGATTTTGCAGCACTTCAGAAATAACAGCTAGAATCTGGTTAGTTGCTATGAGTTCCGTGAAATGCACGCAGATTACACTATATCACCCAATGAGCTCCTATTTTTTAATTGTAAAATGTATACTTTATTTTGTATAAGCAAAAAAAAAAACAAATTTAAGACGTAACATTGAAGTCTACTGTGTCACAGCGCACCCGAAACACATTACAGTGTGAAGCGGTAATCAGTCCTACTCGCTACTGCCCCCTGTCACTTGTTAGGAGACAATGCGCAGTATGAACTTCGAAAGAGGGTAACAGAAAACTTCAATAACATAAGTGAAATATTTGTTTAATCCTTACTTCTTGTCTGCTTGTATACCTAGGGCCTCATTTAGAGTCGGACGCAGAGTCCATTTCGGGCGCATCCTGCACATTCCTACTAGGTCATGCGCAGTAAGGAACAGTTCCCTGCAGTTCCGTCTGCTTTTCGGACGCAGTGTACACTGCGACAGCTTGCGTCTCAATACAAGGGAAAGGGTGGGACATGGAGTTATGTAGGCGTGACCGTGAATAATTCAGATACTATGGTCGTCTACCCTCAAAAAGTACCCAAGTCAGATCAAGATGCTGGCGGAACACATGTCAAAAAAGACAGAAAAAGTGCGTCAGCAATTAGGTGACGCAATCAGTTAGCTAGCTGCAGAAACTGATCGCACCTTGGTAAGACATTAGGGGGGGTATTCAATTGTTAGCGTTAACGGAAAAAAACGAGCGCTCAAAAAATATTACCGTTTATACAGTAATATTGCGCGAGAAAAGCGTTAATACGGTAGTTTACTCGCAGAATTTCAGCTCGCCGCTCCCTAATTACCGTATTAACGCTAAGATTTTTTGAGCTCTCGTTTTTTTCCGTTAACGCTAACAATTGAATACCCCCCTAGGAGTGGGACGCAACTTGGGTTGCATGGCACTCATAATACTCTACCAAGTTGCGACACACTCCCACTCCTACTCTTTCATGTAAGTATTAGACGCACATTTCGTCTGACTAAATTAAGCCCCTCATGTGGATCTCTTTTTGTAATAAATCTCTCAAAACCCCTGATATTGGGCAAATAGTTCTATTTCTTGGCAAATCAATTCACAATTATGCTATTAGTGGTTCAAAGAAAAACTGTTTTTAAGGGAGTGTTTTTTATTGTTCATTATAAATCATAAACTACATTTTTGCTGTTGTTGACAATGTTATTTAAAGTTTGTTGTTACAGCATTTGAAAAGACAATTTTACTTTAACCTTCTCCAAGTGATTCTGCAAAATACTGTAATTGAGAGAAACTTGAAATCTGTCATATAATCATTTTACTCATCTATAATGATCACGATGTGTTCGATATTTCAATGACAAAGTCGGTGAAACCACCAGCTCTCTATGGGCAGATATCACACCTCCTGCTGACATTAATGCTGATGTGTGCATCCTGCCTTTGTATGTTTTGACACATGCGAGTTCCATGTGCATACACAATTTTAAGCTTTGCTTTTTAATTCCCTCTTAAGTTGGTTTTAAGATCCGTGCAACTTAGATTACTATGCAAATTACACAAACACGCCTCTGTATCTGCCTTATGGGCCATGTACATGATACCCTAAACCAGGGTTTCCCAAACCCAGTCCTCAGGGATCCCTAACAGTGCATGTTTTTCATATCTCCTTGCTGGAGCACAGGTGTATTCATTACTGACTGACACATTGTAACAGATCCACAGGTGGTCCTAATTATGTCAGATGTGATCCAGAAAACCTGCACTGTTGGGGAGCCCTGAGGACTGGGTTTGGGAAACCCTGCACTAAACTGTATAGTCACAGCTGCCCTGTAAGGCAGAAAAATGAATAAATAAATTAATGTGAAAAAAAAATAGTGCTTCCTGCCCCCCTCCCCCAAAACAGCACTAAGGTTAATTAAGACGTTTTTAAAACTTAGTTGTTTTTCACTTTTTTTTTTAATACAGCAAGGCCCTGAATTTGAAAATCCACATTTTGCAGAATTTATAATCTATGAATAGAGCTTGGTCTGATATCAGTCTGCTATGTGGAATTGTTGGGGAATAGGGCAGCACAGTGACTTAGTGGTTAGCACTTCTGCCTCACAGTGCTGGAGTCATGAGTTCTATTCTTGACCATGGCCTTATCTGTGTGGAGTTTGTATGTTCTCCCCGTGTTTGCGTGGGTTTCCTCCGGGTGCTCCGGTTTCCTCCCACACTCCCAAAACATACTACTAGGTAAATTGGCTGCTAATTAAAATTGACCCTAGTCTCT
Organism: Mixophyes fleayi; assembly: GCF_038048845.1. Classification (NCBI taxonomy): domain Eukaryota; kingdom Metazoa; phylum Chordata; class Amphibia; order Anura; family Limnodynastidae; genus Mixophyes; species Mixophyes fleayi. Next base: position 140,006,246 of record NC_134408.1, read on the forward strand.
TTTTCTCTGTCTGTGTCTGTGTGTTAGGGAATTTAGATTGTAATCTCCAATGGGGCAGGGACTGATGTGAATGAGTTCTCTGTACAGCGCTGCGGAATCAGTGGCGCTATATAAATAAATGATGATGATGAAAGAACGGAAAACATTCCCAGCGAAGCTAGCGGATTTTTGAGGCCAAACGGAGCAAATAATTTGTTGAACAGTTTTGAGTATTTCCCACCTTGAGTTTGATTTTTGTCATGTGGGTTTTTCAATTTGGTTAGTACTATTAAAAGATTTATTTTATATGGGGGGGAGGGGGTTACAGCAATTTACATCTCGTTCAAATGTGTCCTGCCTCATTAATACAGTAGGCTTAAATTAATCCCCACGCTAATGGTTTGGTTGGCAAATCTACTGGAGAAGATAACAAATAAAGATCAGCCGTTATTAGTTATAGCACTCGGGACTTATAGATTAACTTTTAATGTTAATTTATAACTTGGCTGCAGACAGTAGACACATTCCAGATTGGAGATCGTTTACTTGAGTAATTGGTGAGAGGGTTCTAACCACGGAATCTTCCGTTGTTACTATTCATCTAACAAACATACAAATGTATATACAGGAATTGTGATAATAATAAAGTGCACAATATGATAATGAAATTGCACATGAATAATTGATCCAGTCGATGTATAACTGTGCTGATCATTCCTCTGTTCATCGTAACACTTATTCATTTTCCGTATCCATTTGCAGTACACCGGAAATGCTGAGAATGAGGTTTCCACTATATTGATTGCACATCATTTGGATTTGTTTAATATATATGATCAATTATAAATTCAGCAACAAATATTATATTTTATTGTTAGCTTAAGCCTTAAATGGCATTAATATTTTACAATGAAATCAAATGTAAATGTAGGACTAAGCTAGATAAGAACTGGGGCGCACGGAGGATTTTTAAGGGGGGGTTTCCCCTCCACCGAAAAAAAAAAAAAAAAGCAATAGAGCTGCCGCGCATGGCCCCGCAACTCCGTTTAGGCAGCACTGTACCATACAGCATCCGCGGCGCTGTCAAAGAAGCTTTTTTGACAGCGCCGCGGCTGCTATATAGTACAGTGCCGCTATGTAGGGCACTTCTTTAACGGAGGGGAGGGGTTTCTGGAGACCCAGAAACCCCCCCTGCGTGCGCCTCTGAAGAATGACATTTAAACTCAATAAAAAATGTGTTTAAATCATAATGGGTGACAGTTATGAAAAGTGGTGCACAGTGCAACAGGTACTGTTACCCATAGCAACTATTCAGATTTGTCCTTTTATTTCCTACGCTGTACTAGAAGAATAAAGTTAGAATCTGATTGGTTGCACCATATTTTTCTGTGCACTCATTTTCTTAAATGTAACCCAGCAATAATATCTTTACATTTGATATGTTTTGACTAAAATGCTAAATCAGGTATAAGTAAGTTTTATTGTAGATTTTACCTTAAATGTGCTGCAATGTTCAATATTTAACTGGGTTATTAATTATTTTCAACTTGAATCCCCATTATAAGATAATAGAATACCCGTTAAATACCATTAAGCTGTTTGACTGAAGAGCTAACACTCCATAAGAAATAGACGTGATTTGGCTCTAACTTTCCACTTTCCACCAAGGGCTGAACTCAGACTAGCTTGTTTTCACTGCTGAATACCCATTGGCACAGGACACAGATCGACTATTTTCA